>NC_133347.1:24339651-24639651 GCF_030506205.2 Paramisgurnus dabryanus | reverse complement strand
TGCAGTTTTACGGTGCTGAAATCTGCTGCGGTCTGGAACACCTGCACAGAGAGTCTATCGTATACAGGTACACAAACTTTAAATGTTTTCAGCCTCATGAATTAATATAAAACCATGCAGTTGAGTGATAAACATTATCATTTTTCTTATCATCATAGGGATTTAAAACCAGAGAATATACTTTTAGATGACAATGGTAAGCCGAATCACATTTTCTTATTTTGGAATATTTCGTTTTTGTCTGGATTGTTTATTACTTCTCTTCACCTAACCCTAAAGGTCACATCCGGATCTCAGACTTGGGCCTGGCCATTAAAGTGCCTGATGGAGAACAGATCCGCGGCCGAGTGGGGACAGTTGGATATATGGGTACCAATATTCTCCTACTTTGTTAATTTTTAAATATTGATTTTTTTTTAAGGAAATTGAACTAGCGATTGTCTAATTTCTCCGTCGTGATGTATATCCGAATGAAATGGCTTCTGCAATGCAAAAAATGACTTTCTTAGTATTTTTGTCTTGTTTTTAGTACAAATATCTAAAAATGTCTTAAACCTAGACTTATTTTCATTTTGCATCAAGAAAATGCATCTTTATTTAATAATTTTTAAAAATATATACTTAAAACAAGTCAAAAATACCAAGTAAGAAAGTAATTTTTTGCAGTTTGAGACGAGAAATAAAAGATAGGACTTGAATTTGTCCTTTGAAAATTGAATGGAACAGTTTGATTGGTCAGTTGTTTTTCAAACTACTTTTATGTTTCAAACAGAGGTGGCAATATAGAGGCAAAAGTTTTACAGCTATAATTTTATTTCCTAATTCCACTTGATTTAATGTTTTATTAATATTCTATTAATGCTAACAGTGGCGGCTCGTGACTGCTCTTTTGAGGGGCACAAATTCAAAATATGTTTGTTGCGTTATGTGAACCATGTGCATGACATATTTTGTCAAAATAAGTCCCTGGTGCACATGCGTCAAAACAGTTTATAATAAAAGAGACGCTCAAGTTCACAAAATACACGCAAGACACTTCCTTAGCAGTAAACTCTGATTACGCATGAGATTATGCCAGTATCTGGCAAACGTGAGCGTCTCTTAATCATAAACCCTTTAGACGCATCTGCAGCAGGCACTTACTTTGACAAGACACGTGATCCACATAGGTTCACTCGACGCGCCGAATCCACATTTTGAAATTACGAAACACACGCGACGGGCTACATTCATGATGTGACGAACTTCGCATCGAGCGCCCTCGAATAAAGAAGTCACCGGCTGCCACTGATTGTTAATACTAAATCAAAGATGTTGATTGAGTGATCTAAATCTGTATTGATCAACAGCCCCAGAGGTGATCAATAATGAGCGGTATGGCATGAGTCCTGACTGGTGGGGGTTAGGTTGTCTCATCTACGAAATGACTGCCGGCCGATCGCCTTTCCGCGCTCGCAAAGAACGAGTGAAGAGGGAAGAAGTGGAGAAAAGGGTGCAAGAGGAGGAAGAGGAGTACAGCGACAAGTTTTCAGAAGACACCAAAGCCATCTGCAGGATGGTGAGGCCAAACATACATACATACATACATACATACACACGCGCAGAGCTCTGTGCTGTATCTATACTGCTGGTCACCATCCGAGATGACGCGACTGAACACAACCAGGCGCTTGTATACAAAGCTGCATTATGTCTTTAGTCAAACACTCCATAGAGGCTGATTTAGAGTCTCATTGACTGAGTGCACAAAGCTGGTAAAGTTAAGTCTGTTTTGTCAGTCTGGCTCATTTCTCTGGCTGGTGCTGCATGTTTTCGGCTGTAGAAATATCTGATAATGAGCTCTTTGAGTCCAAGTCAGTTCAGTGCTGTTTAATAAGCTGCATTTATTAAAAAGAACATTTAGGGGCGTAGTTCGCCAAAACAATGAAAACTTTCGGCATTAAATTATGTTATTCCGACCTCGTATGACTTTCTTATTTCAGTGGAACACAAAAGGAGATTTTTAGCAGAAAGGCCTGGCTACTTTTTTCCACAAGGGACTGGTAATTTCTATATGACAAAAAGCACCATTAAAGGATTAGTCGATTTTCTTTAAAAAAAATCAAGATAATTTACTCACCACCATGTCATCCAAAATGTTGATGTCTTTCATTGTTTAGTCGAGAAGAAATTATGTTTTTTGAGGAAAACATTCCTGGATTTTTCTCATTTTAATGTACTTTAATGCAGTGGTTCCCAAACTTTTTCAGTGTGCGGCCCCCCTTGTGTACAGTGCACTTTTTCGCGGCCCCCCGAAATAAAATGTATGACAAAACAGTTTTAAAATGTAATATTTTAATTAAACAAAACATATAAATTTATACCTAGTAGTGCTGTTGGTTAGTTCGCTTATTATTTTTTAGTTTTAATTACACAGAATTCATGATAAATGAATGTATTTTATAAAATGTCATAAAACTGGGGCCCCCATGGCACCATCTCGCGGCCCCCCTGGGGGCCCCGGCCCCCAGTTTGAAAACCACTGCTTTAATGGACCCAAAGCTTAAGACATAACCTCAACACTTAACAGTTTTTTTTTAATGGAGTTTCAAAGAACTCTAAATGATCCCAAATGAGGCATGAGGGTCTTATCTAACGAAACGATTGTCGTGTTTGACCAAAAAAACAAAATATGCACTGTTAAACCACAACTTCTCATCTGTTTCCGGGCCTGTGATGCGCCAGCGCGACCTCACGCAATAGGTCATCACGTCAAGAGGTCACGGATGATGTATCCCAAACTACGCCCCAGTGTTTACAAGTGTGGAGAAAGAGGACCGTTCCGACGTTGTTGTATGTGGAATGATACTAATTCATGTCTTTGTGTTAGTTTATTGTTTAAAATGGTCCGCAAATGTGCGTTTCATATTTGTAACACGTGACCTCTCTACGTCACTACGCAATTACGTGAGGTCGCGCTGGCGCATCACAGGACCGGAGATAGATGAGAAGTTGTGGTTTAAAAGTGCAAAAATTACAGTTGTTTTGCTAGATAAGACCCTTATGCCTCATTTGGGATCATCTAGAGTCCTTTGATACTCCTTTGAAAAAAACGGTTAAGTGTTAAGTATTGGGGTCCATTAACGTCTACTAAAATGAGAAAAATCCTGGAATGTTTTCCTAAAAAAACATAATTTCTTACAGACTGAACAAAGAAAGATATCAACATTTTGGATGACATGGTGATGAGTAAACTATCTGGATTTTTTTTTTAAGAAAATGGACTAATCCTTTAATTTATCATGAAAGTCGTTAATATGACTCAAGCACTGTAAATCAGGTCATGTGACATTTTTTTGTGAGGGACAAAATAAAAGTTTGTCATTATTATGTTTTCATTACATTTATGCACTTTGGCAGATGCTTTTATCCAATTTTAAGCTGCAAATACAAAAAATCAATCTCAGAAATCAAACTTTTATGTTTAAAGCTCCCAGTGGATTTTGTGCTTTCTTAGTAGTAGTATAGTCTGTTTTTTTAAGTGTATGCGAATGTACCCGCACAGTCCAGCGCATACGTGTTAATAGACGTTCAACGCTTGCCCATTGCAACAAAATGCAATACATGTCCTTTTAAAACAGTAGTATAATTATAATTTTAGAACAAACACGTACTATAGGCTATAAATAAAAGGAAAAAAAGAAATAATAGAAAACAGGAAAATTATGAAATATTTAATAAATGGTATTGTATAATACATGAAAGTATTGCATTTTTATATGTACTTTAGTGATTCATAGCATAAAAATAATTGGCTTACCATTAAAGAACAATAAAGATACATTAAATACATGCACAGATATATACAACTCAGTAGTCAAGCCATTACAACTTTTAAAGGCAGGGTGCATGATTTCTGAAAGCCAATGTTGATTTGAAAGCACCTGAACAAACACGCAACTATCCCAATAGAATCTGAACCTTCTTTTGATACACATACACAACCTAGGCAATGATGTCGTTTAGTTAGACACGCCCCTAACTGCTGATTGGCTACAAGTGTGTTTTGGTAGTCGGCCCGAATCCCTTTTCCAAAGTGTATTTCAGAAATCGTGCCCTCTGCCATTAACTCTTTCCCGGCCATTGACGAGATATCTCGTCAATTAAGAGAAAACGCTTCCCCGCCAATGACGAGATTTTCCGTCTTTCCGCAATACCGCTATTATCCACCAGGTGACGCCCTTCCGCAACTTTTTTAACCCGGAAGTATTGCCCTATGGCAAGCTGCTGCATGTCCGTGTCTGTTTTAAAGATCGCTCTGAATGGGATCTCTATGAAAAGTCCGTCACAAAAATGGAATTATCTCTGCTTTTTGCTCAAAATGTGGTGTTTTTGCAAAAACCTACCCATATTCAAAAGCTGATTGCAAAAGAACCACTAAAGGTAGGATGAAACGGTTTTTTTTTTGTTTGAAAGCAGAGGGTCTGTTCTTTCATTTGGTATATTGTATGTTTATATATTTAAAGAAGAACATTTTCTGGAAGGCATTAAACTTTGGTGAAAATCATGAAAAACGCTGGCGCTGGCTGGCAACTTTTTTTAAAAATGCTGGCGGTGAAAGAGTTAATATATATAAATAATAAACGTAACGTGATAAAAACGCTATAAAATTATAATTAATGGAATTGTGTCGTTTGTCACTGCATGTCGCTTGTGATGTGAACGGGGCATTAATCCCAAACCCGGGGTCCTAAAGCCCAATTTCGATTTGTTGACTATATCTGATTTTTTGACAGCCCCCTTACATCATCTTTTAAAATTGTCCCCTATCTGATATGTGCATTACAGTGGTTCTCAAACCTTTTGGCAAGCACCCCCCTTCTGTAGGGTGCATCTTTTGTGGTCCCACCACCTCAATTTATGACATAAATTTAATCTCAAATTTAAAGGCACACCATGGAACTTTTGGCCTATAGGGGGTGGTAGACATGTGTTTTTCACGTCTAGCGCCCCTAGAGGCCACAAGCGCAGCAGCACTGTTGCAAAGGAAAAGAAGACAACTCTTTAGGTCACAAAGTGTGCCTTCCAGCATGTCATGTGTCATATAATATAATTTCATGGGTTTTATTTTCATCAAACGCCAAAAAAATCAGGTAGCTCTCGTTAACAAGCCAGTTGTAACGGTGGTTGCTTGGTTAAAGTTTGTATTTAATAAAAAAAATTGCCCTAAAGGGGAATTGAACCCGGATTGTCGTGTCGTTGGTCCATGACGCCACCACGTAGCCATAATGTCAAGTGATATACTTGAAAAACTACAAAGTGTCACTTTAATATTTGAATTAAACAAAACATTAATTGACATACTATTGGTTAGTAGCCTTATTTCTCTGAGGTTTTTTATGATAAACTAATGTATTTTATAAAATGTCATAAAACTGGGACCTCTTGAACCATCTCACCTGCCCGCCTGCCCAGTTTGAGAACCACTGAATATCCGAATATCTTGTGGTGTGTACCCAGCTTAAGTTGAGCCTTTGTGCTCCATTGCACTACTGACAAGATTTGACATACTTTGCCACTGTCGCTTTTTCAATAATTTAATATGCGCCTTTATAAGGGAATCTCCAATCTGTTGCTTGCATCTCAGATACATATGTGTATCCAATTCATATCCGATTTTTTACTCATATGAATGAGGCTTCAAACTTACCTGAGATTTTCAGAATCAATGCACTTTTCCTGCTTACACAGTTGTGGGTCGATCCCCGCCACATGATAAAAAACGCCATTGAGTCACTTGAATCATGCAGTGAAAATGTGTCCAAAATTTTCCTTTTAAGTTACAAACTATCCCTTTTAGCTGTCTTTTATTAAAATTCAATGTTGCGTTATGCAATTGTCCTCCATATTTTAATCTTAACCATGTCACAGTGCTCACAGCCTGGCTCAGTCCTAGCTTGCGGTTTGGTGATTTGTGATGTCTGGTTTGTGATTGCCCACCATAGTAGTTCCAGGACGTTTGCCCTATTTAAATGTCTTGTAAGCTCTTTTTCTTAATATTTCAAAGCCACTGACCGACTTTGGCTGTGGTGTAAAAGGTTACATTCCAGTCTTAAAGTATGTACAAACCTGGGGTCCTTATGTCTGGCTTTATTCTGGTTCCTGTCCCACAGCTGTTAGCCAAAGATCCCAAGCAGAGGCTCGGCTGCCAGGCGGAGGGAGGTGCAGGAGTCAAAGTCCACCCCTTCTTCAAGAACATCAACTTTAAGAGACTAGAGGCCGGCATTCTGGAACCTTCCTTTGTGCCTGATGTAAGCTGCTTTTTTGGTTTAGTAGGAGGGGGGGTTTGATGTAAAATTGTACTTATTTACCCTCATGTTTTTTTAAAGCCAGTATTATACAACAACTGGGCGGTTTCCCGGACAGGGCTTATCCTAGCTCCAGACTAAAATGCATGTTTGAACTAATTTAATTTAAAAACATCTTGAACATATATCAGTGCTATTGTTTGTCACAAGATTAACAACAAGTATTGATGTCCTAAGGTCTAGTCCTGGATTAAACTAAACCCTGTCCAGGAAACCGCCACATAGTGTCCAAGCTGTTTTTATCTAAACAATGAAAATGAATGGTGACCAATGGTCTCCTTCCACACCCATTGTATGAAAAAGATCAGTTTAAACATTTTGCTGTCGCCTTTTGCATACATTTTTACTATATTGTCATGTATTTTAAACATATTCATTTACTTTTTGTTCCCTTTGTAGCCCAGGGCAGTCTACTGTAAAGACGTTCTGGACATTGAGCAGTTTTCCACCGTTAAAGGTGTCAATCTGGACCAAACGGACAATGATTTCTACTCCAAGTTTGCCACTGGCAGCGTCTCCATCCCATGGCAAAATGAGGTTTGAAATAATTTTTAATATTTAAATATTTTAAATCATGTATACATTTCTTTGTTCTGATGAACACAAAGGAAGATATTTTGAGGAATGTTTGTACCCAAACTGACCGTGAGCCCCATTCACTTCCATAGTATTCTTTTTTTCTACTATGGAAGTCAATGGGGCCTCTGATTGGTTTGGTTACAAACATTCCTCAAAAGATCTTCATTTGTGTTCATCAGAACAAAGAAGTGTATACAGGTTTGTAACAACACGAGAGCGAGTAAATTATAAAAGAGTTTTCATTTTTTGGGTGAATTATCTCTTTAAGGTGAAGTGTCGGACCTCTAATATCACCAGACACAATTGCAAAACAAATTATTAACCCAAACCTCTGTGTTTGTCAAGTATTGCTGTTGTGTGGTCGAAACAACAGCAGTGTTTTGATAGCGCTATTGTGTTTATACTTATCCAGCATGAACTTTATACATGTTGTGTCTCTGTTTGTATTCTCCCCACCACCCACAGATGATCGAGACTGAGTGCTTTAGTGACCTTAACGTATTCGGGCCCCAGGGCACGCGGCCCCCTGACCTGGACTGGAACCAGCCTCCCGAGCCTCCTCGGCGTAGCCTGCTGGACAGGATCTTTAGGAGACATGTGAGGATCTCCTCCACCTCCACAGAGGAACACCCAAGCGAACACAATAGTTAACTACAGACCAGGTTAAACAGCCGATCAGGACACCACACGTTTTTACTTGTAAAACACATCTACGACTTTATTCCTTACTTTGTAGACTGCGCTTATTGTTGGCTCAGAAAGTACAGGAGCTTTATCTTTACTTAGGATTGTTGGTTAACATTTACATGTTATGCAAAGAGAAAGTGTTATCTTAGGCCCTGTAACTGGTCACCATTTAAAAAAAAAAAGTTTCAACATTTTTAATTACGTTTTTCATTTTTGGCATGTGCTGTGACTAATGTGACTAATAAAACGGTTAGTTACAGTCCTTCATTCTGATTGGTCAATAGCTTTGTTGTATTTATGATAAAACTGCTATCACAGCTGGACCCAACAATTGTGTGTATCACTGCGCAGCACCCTTATCAATGTAAACATATGTGAAACTTCTGTTGCTGTTTACAATTGGTCAGGGAGTATTTTTTCCAGCGGAAGCCAGGCGTTTAGTGATCTTACTTTACGAATGTTGTGTTGATGCATATTATTTTGCTTTAATATTTATATTGTGCGTTAATTGTTTTATGAAAGCAATAAGGAACTCGAAGCTAGCGCTGAATGTAAGGAATAATTAGGGCTGCATAACAGCTAATTGTAAAAAATCGTTTGCAGAATAAACCTTTTTGTTTACATAATATATATATGTGTGTATTGTGTATAATAATTATGTATATGTAAATACACACACACACACATGCATGTATATATTAAAATAAATATATTTAAGAAATATTTTATAAATTTTTATATTTAAACTTACGGTAATATATAGGGGAGAGCGGGGCACAACCTAATGCTTTTTGGTTTTGCTCAATCATTCAAAAAATATTTGAGTTTGATTAATTATATTTTTACACAAGCAACACACACACATCTCTGCTACAAATGAACATTTAAAGTTTGTTTCTAGTACTTACCATTATTGGCCAATTACACCAAACGTGACAGAAGTGCAAACGTTACAACTTACCCCATAGGTGGGGTTAATTTTAACAGGAAGGGGGTTAGTTGTAACACTTGCTAAAAATTAAGTTTGCAGGCAAATATTTCAATACTATTTTGTCTATTGAAGTGGATATTGTTTATATATCTGCCTATAATAGACAGGTGTCCACACTGTATTCATTAACCAGCCCTTTTCTTACAATAGTTCAATTATTAATAACCATACTACAGTTTCAAAATCAAATTCTGAGATAATGAGCATCAAAGTCTGATTTAAGCCATTCATTTCATTATGATTTCAATCATTGACGTGACCTTATTCAATCAATATTAAAGATATGAACAAAATAAATATGACACACGATTTTTGATAAGACAGGCACATTTATTTTGTTGGCAGCCAGCAATCATTCGTGTGTAGCCTATTTAAAACAACGGCAAGAATTACTCTAATGTTAGCAGTTTTCATATAGTTAGTGCTGAGGGGTTAGTTGTAACACAGCGTTACAATTAACCCTGCTGGGTCAAAATATTTTCAACCCCATCAAAAAAGTTGCTAAGAGCTGTAGACATATTTCAAAACGATGCTATGTTTTAGTCAACAAGACACTGATTAATATGACATAGCATTGGATTTGGTATCTTACACACCCAACTTAGAAACCGAAAAAAAAAAACATATGATGAAAAAAATTACTTGCATGCCACCAAAACACTTGTTTATCAATAACTCTCTGGAAAAACATTATACATTTCCAATAATTTGCGGTAGATTGTCTTTTAGCAGCGTGAAAAAATACCGGAAATACAAAATGCTCAACCTTGTGCAACAATGTAAACAGTCTGTGTTACATCTAACCCTGTGTTAGTTTTTGCCCCTCGCACCCCTACACATATTATTTGTATTAAACTTATACTTATTTTTACCCACTGCATGTGATCTTTAAATCCAGTATTAAAACCTAGTTATTAGATTTGGAGCATCAAAGTTTGATTTCAATCATTGACTTAATCTTCGACATGATCTTCCTCGGTTAATATTTAAGATCTCATAGAATGTTGTTTACAGAAGGATGAGTTTGTGTAGAAAACCATATTAGTTGCTTTAGTTGCGTTTTTACAGAACACTTCTGTTACTGATTGTCTGATGTTTCTCTTCATTTAGCATCCAGAGGTGACCATCGCTCACAGCCGGGTCTCGTCTTCCAGTGTCAACTCTGTTGACTCCATGTCAAACTCTGCCCCCTAGTGGACAGACGGCTGCGGGACTACAGGGAACAGAAATGAGTGAGCGATAAAGAGGACGTAAGAAAATGAACTTCTCCTGCCCTTTGGAGGCCGATCTTCAGAGGTTGTTTTCCTAACCCGAACCCTTGCAAACCATCTACGGCCTGCCGAGAGGAGAGGAGACGAAACAAACTCTCTTTCAGAGACGAATAGACCTTTATTTATCCGTTTTGTGACCGAAAGGAGAACTTTTATTCCTTCTACTCACGCTCCCTCAGGATTGCTGGACCAGTAAAGAGCCACTGACAATGACAGAATATTAACTTGTATTATTCAGGGGATTTTATCAACAAAGCAAGGCCTCCACAGGGAATGGGAAGGGGGCTTTTTAAATGTTGTTTTGTGAAGGAAAGATAATCTTCTAGTCAACTTTAGAGACCACGTACACACTCACCAACACAGACGGTCTCTCTTCATCTCCCTCTGGTAACTCCTGCCCCTTTTTCTTCATCTGCACATCCGACCTCAGTCAGTCAGAAATGTTTGTTGCCTTGCATACTCTCAGGCCAAAGATTGATCTTGCCACAGTTGTATTCGAGTAACTGTTGCCATATTTTCAATGACACAAGGCTTAAAAGCACAAGGAGAATCTGAGATGTTTCAAGCTTTTACATCCTTTACCCCAGGTCATGCTCTTACTGTAATATTTGCAAAATTAATTATTTGGCAGCTCCAGCCTTCAAACCACAACCTTGCACAATTAAAGTCTGTTTTTCTAAATCATTCTGATCAGCATCTTAGGCACAGTTAAACGTAAGCTAAAAGTATATTGTGTACCTCTACATGGTCACTTCCTTTGTACTTATAAGGGCATTGGTTGTGATTATGGGTGTGGCTTTGGTAGATTAGACTATCTACCAGCAGATTCAACAAATGCTTCTCATCTACTTACTTAAAGGATTAGTCAAAAATCCAGATATTTACTCACCACCATGTCATCCAAAATGTTGATGTCTTTCTTTGTTCAGTCTAGAAGAAATTATGTTTTTTGAGGAAAACATTACAGGATTTTTCTCATTTTAATGGACTTTAATGGACCCCAACACTTAACAGTTTTAATGCAGTTTAAAATTGCAGTTTCAAAGGACTCTAAACGATCCTAAACGAGGCATAAGGGTCTTATCTAACGAAACGATTGTCATTTTTAGCAATAAAAATAAAAATATACACTTTAAAACCACAACTTCTTGTCTATCTCCGGTCCTGTAACGCGCTAGCGTGACCTCACGTTATTGCGTAATGCCGTGGAAAGGTCATGTGTTACATATATGAAACGCACATTTGCGGGCCATTTCAAACAATAAACTGACACAAAGATATTTTAGTATCATTCAACATACAACAACGTCGGAACGGTCCTCTTTCCTCACACTTGTAAACACTGGGGCGTAGTTTCGCATTCGTCATCCGTGACCTCTTGATGTGAAGACGTATTACGTGAGGTTGCACTGGCGCATCACAGGACCGGAGGAAGATGAGTTGTGGTTTAAAAGTGCATATTTTTATTTTTCTTGCCAAGAATGACAATCGTTTCGCTAGATAAGACCCTTATGCCACATTTGGGATCGTTTAGAGTCCTTTGAAACTGCAATTTTAAACTGCATTTAAACTGTTACGTGTTGGGGTCCATTAAAGTCCATTAAAATGAGAAAAATCCTGGAATGTTTTCCTCAAAAAACATAATTTCTTCTAGACTGAACAAAGAAAGACATCAACATTTTGGATGACATGGTGGTGAGTAAATTATCTGAATTTTTTTTTATAAAATGGACTAACCCTTTAAATATCTGCTTTGACCTGACGGTGTCCAAAGTCGTCTTACTAAAATATTTAAGGGGGGCAGACTTACAAAAAGAAATGTATTTAAAGGGATAGTTCACTCAAAAATGAAACATTTTGTCATCATTTGCTCACCCTGATGAGTTTCTTTATTCTGTTGATGAACACAAAGGAAGATGTTTTGAAACCAAATGTTTGTAAGCAAACAGTTTTCAAGCACCATTGACTTCCATAATAGGAAAATATATTATGGAAGTCTGCTTCCTGCTTGATTACAAATACCTTCCTTTGTTTTTAGCAGAACACAAAATGTATAAAAGTTTGATGGTGAGTAAATGATGTCAGAATTTTCATTTTGGGTTAAACTGTCACTTAAACAGTCAGTTCATGTGTGATCAGAGAATTTAGGAATGGTCTGATGCTCATTAAAAACCCCACAATCTACAATGTTCACTTTTTCTTCCATATTTGCTGCGTTAGTCTTACTTTTATTATCAGGAATCGCCAGACTTCAGCCACTGCTGGACTGAATCCGGTACAACTTTACTTTAGCCTATACGCACACACGCAATAAACCAGAGGTGCATGAATTTTCATACGCAAGCAATCTTCCACAACTTTAAATGAGTCACAATTTAAGATCACAAAGCCCTAAAACTACATTAACATCCCCGTGCATAGAGAATATAAGAATTTTGTATTTGAATTTGGATAAGTATTTTATGAGTAACCTTTTAGAAAAACCTGAGAAAGGAAAGTTGCCCATCGTAATCTTAACATCTCAACCTTATAAGCCGTTCATAACCTTCTTCTTTTACAATACCATTCCAGTTTCTTCATTTTTATCAAAGTTAACAAAGACTGATAACTTTCTTTTACAGTGGTGCCATGTAATTTCCAATCGTCACGCTTACATGTTTACCAAATGTGCAGTTATGCCATTTATTTATCCTCTGAAAGTTTTAAATCGAGAAAGCATATCAATAAGACGCCAGTGTTTTTACACAGTGCAAGTTCTCATTTGAAATCTATGTGATAACTGCATTACAACATGTTATATATATTGCACTGCACATTGCCTGGAAAATCTAATAGTCATATATTGGGACCAGTGAGTCTGTTGGGATGTCCTTGTGAACAGCTGCACTGTGGAGGTTGAAAACTATGGGACGGTATTTGTGTATAGGATTGCCTACCGTTTGTTAGCTGTGGTGACTTTATATCCCACGTGTGGGTTATATTGTATGTGAATGGTGGTCAGTTTCAGCTGATTCATGTTAATCTTTACCCGTTTTTTAAAAAGTGTGGCCAATATTAACATTTCTGTTTGGAAGTACTTATATATAGGAATATTCATCGCTTTTGCCGATAGTCACAAATCTGATTCAAGAGTAATTTTTACTTTAGTGGATCAGAAAAGGTTAACGTTGGCAATGACGATAATTATTTTACAGTGAAGTTGAAGTACCCCCTCCCATTTTGCAAAGGTAAAACTGTGCATATTATTTATATATGGTGCATTAAAAGTTCAGTTAATGTCTATATTATAAAGATGGGTATGATGTACACTGATGGTATTTGCACATTGGCTGCTCCAAGATGTAATGTAAAAGAAAAGGTTCGCCATTTTTTAGATTTCTGACCGTGCTCCTATGCTGCATGCTGTCTTTAATGGTTTTGTGGGATTTGTATTGCAGTATTTGTACAATTTAAAGGTGCATTAAGTTGGGTTTATGGCTGGGATAAAGGGTCTCTTCCACTTTAAAACCTCAAACCCATATCTCCAATGACCCTTTTGTGCACCGCCTGGAAATGTTTAACACGCAACAGCTGTGAAGTTTAGAAAAAATGGTGAATCTTTTCTTAGACTGAGAGTCAATGCATTTCTTTTGTACTTCCTGTATGTTCTCCATACAACAATGTGACGGACAACTGTACCTTGTGGTGACAGAAATGTAATTGCTGCATAAAAGGGAACTCGCCTTTTAAACAATGACCAAACTAAAAGGGAAGTCGACTGGTATTTATTTGGAAAGTAAAAACCGACATTTGTGCCCAAGGGAAGGTTGTTTTTTTTTTTTAACTGAGGCCGTTACTCCTGTTGGATTCACTTTTTTAACTACATTCTGAAATAACCCAATGAAGTGCCTCCTTTTTAGTAGTCTAGTCCAGGTTGGTGCCCATGATACAGTTTGCACTTTGTGTCACTCCGGTCATTTACACGATGTGAACATGCACAAACACACACGTACACGCTCACACACATTTTAAAGAGAGATGTTGTACTACGCTGACTGCATGTGAAGCCAAACCTGACAAAGTCCTGAATAAAACCTGTGCTGGCCTAAACATAACTGTGTAGTTCTTTCAGAATGTGATTATATTTTAATTAAATATGGACTATTTATAGCATGTTTACAGGGCAATATTGTTCATCATCATGAAAGGTTATCACGTAGAAACATGGTCCTTAGCTGTAACTGGGGCAGCACCCAAATATGTACCATATAGGTATAGATACGTGTACATTTGTTATCATTATGTACCTCTGAGGTACTAATATGCACTTAATGGTACTAATATTTACCTTTGAAGTACCAATATGCGACCTTTGGTAACAACAGGTACCTCAGGTATTTATATGCACTTTTTGATACCAATATTTACCTTTGAATTACCAATATGCACTTTTGAGCTACTAATATGCTCTCTTTGTTACCAATAGTTACCTTCGAGGTATTAATATGCGCTCTTTGGTACCAATACTATATGTACCTCTGAGGTAGTAATATGCCCTCTTTGGTACCAATAGATACCTCCAAGGTACTAATATGCACTCCTTGGTACCAATATTTATCTCTGAGGTACTAATATGCACTGCTTGGTACCAGTAGGTACCTCTGAGGTACTAATATGCACTCTTTAGTTCCAATACATACCTCTAAGGTACTAAAAGGTGCTCTTTGGTACCAGTAGGTACCTCTGAGGTACTAATATGCGTTCTTTGGTACCAGTAGGTAGCTCCAAGGTACTAATATGCACTCCTTGGTACCAATATTTACCTCTGAGGTTCTAATATCACCTATTTGGTACCAATATGTACCTCTGAGGTACTAAAATGTACTCTTTGGTACCAATATGTACCTCTGAGGTACTAATATGCGTTCTTTGGTACAAGTAGGTAGCTCCAAGGTACTAATATGCACTCCTTGGTACCAATATTTACCTCTGAGGTTCTAATATGACCTATTTGGTACCAATATGTACCTCTGAGGTACTAAAATGTACTCTTTGGTACCAATATGTACCTCTGAGGTACTAATATGCGTTCTTTGGTACCAGTAGGTAGCTCCAAGGTACTAATATGCACTCCTTGGTACCAATATTTACCTCTGAGGTTCTAATATGACCTATTTGGTACCAATATGTACCTCTGAGGTACTAAAATGTACTCTTTGGTACCAATATGTACCTCTGAGGTACTAATATGCGTTCTTTGGTACAAGTAGGTAGCTCCAAGGTACTAATATGCACTCCTTGGTACCAATATTTACCTCTGAGGTTCTAATATCACCTATTTGGTACCAATATGTACCTCTGAGGTACTAAAATGTACTCTTTGGTACCAATATGTACCTCTGAGGTACTAATATGCGTTCTTTGGTACAAGTAGGTAGCTCCAAGGTACTAATATGCACTCCTTGGTACCAATATTTACCTCTGAGGTTCTAATATGACCTATTTGGTACCAATATGTACCTCTGAGGTACTAAAATGTACTCTTTGGTACCAATATGTACCTCTGAGGTACTAATATGCGTTCTTTGGTACAAGTAGGTAGCTCCAAGGTACTAATATGCACTCCTTGGTACCAATATTTACCTCTGAGGTACTAATATGACCTATTTGGTACCAATAGATACCTCCAAGGTACTAATATGCACTCCTTGGTACCAATATTTATCTCTGAGGTACTAATATGCACTGCTTGGTACCAGTAGGTACCTCTGAGGTACTAATATGCACTCTTTAGTTCCAATACATACCTCTAAGGTACTAAAAGGTGCTCTTTGGTACCAGTAGGTACCTCTGAGGTACTAATATGCGTTCTTTGGTACCAGTAGGTAGCTCCAAGGTACTAATATGCACTCCTTGGTACCAATATTTACCTCTGAGGTTCTAATATCACCTATTTGGTACCAATATGTACCTCTGAGGTACTAAAATGTACTCTTTGGTACCAATATGTACCTCTCAGGTACTAATATGCGTTCTTTGGTACAAGTAGGTAGCTCCAAGGTACTAATATGCACTCCTTGGTACCAATATTTACCTCTGAGGTTCTAATATGACCTATTTGGTACCAATATGTACCTCTGAGGTACTAAAATGTACTCTTTGGTACCAATATGTACCTCTGAGGTACTAATATGCGTTCTTTGGTACAAGTAGGTAGCTCCAAGGTACTAATATGCACTCCTTGGTACCAATATTTACCTCTGAGGTACTAATATGACCTATTTGGTACCAATAGATACCTCCAAGGTACTAATATGCACTCCTTGGTACCAATATTTATCTCTGAGGTACTAATATGCACTGCTTGGTACCAGTAGGTACCTCTGAGGTACTAATATGCACTCTTTAGTTCCAATACATACCTCTAAGGTACTAAAAGGTGCTCTTTGGTACCAGTAGGTACCTCTGAGGTACTAATATGCGTTCTTTGGTACCAGTAGGTAGCTCCAAGGTACTAATATGCACTCCTTGGTACCAATATTTACCTCTGAGGTTCTAATATCACCTATTTGGTACCAATATGTACCTCTGAGGTACTAAAATGTACTCTTTGGTACCAATATGTACCTCTGAGGTACTAATATGCGTTCTTTGGTACAAGTAGGTAGCTCCAAGGTACTAATATGCACTCCTTGGTACCAATATTTACCTCTGAGGTTCTAATATGACCTATTTGGTACCAATATGTACCTCTGAGGTACTAAAATGTACTCTTTGGTACCAATATGTACCTCTGAGGTACTAATATGCGTTCTTTGGTACAAGTAGGTAGCTCCAAGGTACTAATATGCACTCCTTGGTACCAATATTTACCTCTGAGGTACTAAAATGTACTCTTTGGTACCAATATGTACCTCTGAGGTACTAATATGCGTTCTTTGGTACAAGTAGGTAGCTCCAAGGTACTAATATGCACTCCTTGGTACCAATATTTACCTCTGAGGTTCTAATATGACCTATTTGGTACCAATATGTACCTCTGAGGTACTAAAATGTACTCTTTGGTACCAATATGTACCTCTGAGGTACTAATATGCGTTCTTTGGTACAAGTAGGTAGCTCCAAGGTACTAATATGCACTCCTTGGTACCAATATTTACCTCTGAGGTACTAATATGACCTATTTGGTACCAATATGTACCTCTGAGGTACTAATATGCGTTCTTTGGTACAAGTAGGTAGCTCCAAGGTACTAATATGCACTCCTTGGTACCAATATTTACCTCTGAGGTTCTAATATGACCTATTTGGTACCAATATTTACCTCTGAGGTACTAATATGACCTATTTGGTACCAATAGATACCTCCAAGGTACTAATATGCACTCCTTGGTACCAATATTTATCTCTGAGGTACTAATATGCACTGCTTGGTACCAGTAGGTACCTCTGAGGTACTAATATGCACTCTTTAGTTCCAATACATACCTCTAAGGTACTAAAAGGTGCTCTTTGGTACCAGTAGGTACCTCTGAGGTACTAATATGCGTTCTTTGGTACCAGTAGGTAGCTCCAAGGTACTAATATGCACTCCTTGGTACCAATATTTACCTCTGAGGTTCTAATATGACCTATTTGGTACCAAAATGTACCTCTGAGGTACTAAAATGTACTCTTTGGTACCAATATGTACCTCTGAGGTACTAATATGCGTTCTTTGGTACAAGTAGGTAGCTCCAAGGTACTAATATGCACTCCTTGGTACCAATATTTACCTCTGAGGTACTAATATGACCTATTTGGTACCAATAGATACCTCCAAGGTACTAATATGCACTCCTTGGTACCAATATTTATCTCTGAGGTACTAATATGCACTGCTTGGTACCAGTAGGTACCTCTGAGGTACTAATATGCACTCTTTAGTTCCAATACATACCTCTAAGGTACTAAAAGGTGCTCTTTGGTACCAGTAGGTACCTCTGAGGTACTAATATGCGTTCTTTGGTACCAGTAGGTAGCTCCAAGGTACTAATATGCACTCCTTGGTACCAATATTTACCTCTGAGGTTCTAATATGACCTATTTGGTACCAATATGTACCTCTGAGGTACTAAAATGTACTCTTTGGTACCAGTAGGTAGCTCCAAGGTACTAATATGCACTCCTTGGTAGCAATATTTACCTCTGAGGTACTAATATGACCTATTTGGTACCAGTAGGTACCTCCAAGGTACTAATAGGTGCTCTTTGGTACCAGTAGGTACCTCTGAGGTACTAATATGCGTTCTTTGGTACCAGTAGGTAGCTCCAAGGTACTAATATGCGCTCTTTGGTACCAATAGGTACCTCTGATGTAGTAATATGCCCTCTTTGATACCAGCAGGTACCTCCTGAGGTACTAATATGCGCTCTTTGGTATCTCAGATACCTCTGAGGTACTAATATGCGCTCCCATGTACCAATATTTACCTCTGAGGTACTAATATGCACTGCTTGGTACCAGTAGGTACCTCTGGGGTACTATTATATGCTCCTTGGTACCAATATTTACCTCTTAGGTACTTATATGCACTCTTTTATACCAGTAAGTACCTCTGAGGTACTAATATGCGCTCCTTTGTACCAATATTTACCTCTGAGGTACTAATATGCACTGCTTGGTACCAGTAGGTACCTCTGAGGTACTAATATGCACTCTTTGGTTTCAACACATACCTCTAAGGTACTAAAAGGTGCTCTTTGGTACCAGTAGGTAGCTCCAAGGTACTAATATGCACTCCTTGGTACCAATATTTACCTCTGAGGTTCTAATATGACCTATTTGGTATCAATATGTACCTCTGAGGTACTAAAATGTACTCTTTGGTACCAGTAGGTAGCTCCAAGGTACTAATATGCACTCCTTGGTACCAATATTTACCTCTGAGGTACTAATATGACCTATTTGGTACCAGTAGGTAGCTCCAAGGTACTAATATGCGCTCTTTGGTACCAATAGGTACCTCTGATGTAGTAATATGCCCTCTTTGATACCAGCAGGTACCTCCTGAGGTACTAATATGCGCTCTTTGGTATCTCAGATACCTCTGAGGTACTAATATGCGCTCCCTTGTACCAATATTTACCTCTGAGGTACTAATATGCACTGCTTGGTACCAGTAGGTACCTCTGGGGTACTATTATATGCTCCTTGGTACCAATATTTACCTCTTAGGTACTTATATGCACTCTTTTATACCAGTAAGTACCTCTGAGGTACTAATATTGCGCTCCTTTGTACCAATATTTACCTCTGAGGTACTAATATGCACTGCCTGGTACCAGTAGGTACCTCTGAGGTACTAATATGCACTCTTTGGTACCAGTAGGTAGCTCCAAGGTACTAATATGCACTCCTTGGTACCAATATTTACCTCTGAGGTTCTAATATGACCTATTTGGTATCAATATGTACCTCTGAGGTACTAAAATGTACTCTTTGGTACCAGTAGGTAGCTCCAAGGTACTAATATGCACTCCTTGGTACCAATATTTACCTCTGAGGTACTAATATGACCTATTTGGTACCAGTAGGTAGCTCCAAGGTACTAATATGCGCTCTTTGGTACCAATAGGTACCTCTGATGTAGTAATATGCCCTCTTTGATACCAGCAGGTACCTCCTGAGGTACTAATATGCGCTCTTTGGTATCTCAGATACCTCTGAGGTACTAATATGTGCTCCCTTGTACCAATATTTACCTCTGAGGTACTAATATGCACTGCTTGGTACCAGTAGGTACCTCTGGGGTACTATTATATGCTCCTTGGTACCAATATTTACCTCTTAGGTACTTATATGCACTCTTTTATACCAGTAAGTACCTCTGAGGTACTAATATGCGCTCCTTTGTACCAATATTTACCTCTGAGGTACTAATATGCACTGCTTGGTACCAGTAGGTACCTCTGAGGTACTAATATGCACTCTTTGGTTTCAATACATACCTCTAAGGTACTAAAAGGTGCTCTTTGGTACCAGTAGGTACCTCTGGGGTACTATTATATGCTCCTTTGTACCAATTTTTACCTCTGAGGTACTAATATGCGTCCTTTGGTACCAGTAGGTACCTCTGAGGTACTAATATGCACTCTTTGGTTTCAATACATACCTCTAAGGTACTAAAAGGTGCTCTTTGGTACCAGTAGGTACCTCTGGGGTACTATTATATGCTCCTTTGTACCAATTTTTACCTCTGAGGTACTAATATGCGTCCTTTGGTACCAGTAGGTACCTCTGAGGTTCTAATATGCACTCTTTGGTTCCAATACATACCTCTAAGGTACTAATAGGTGCTCTTTGGTACCAGTAGGTACCTCTGGGGTACTATTATATGCTTCTTGGTACCAATATTTACCTCTGAGGTACTAATATGCACAGCTTGGTACCAGTAGGTACCTCTGAGGTTCTAATATGCACTCTTTGGTTCCAATACATACCTCTAAGGTACTAATAGGTGCTCCTTGGTACCAATATTTACCTCTGAGGTACTAATATGCACAGCTTGGTACCAGTAGGTACCTCTGAGGTTCTAATATGCACTCTTTGGTTCCAATACATACCTCTAAGGTACTAATAGGTGCTCCTTGGTACCAATATTTACCTCTGAGGTACTAATATGCACTCTTTTATACCAGTAAATACCTCTGAGGTACTAATAGGTGCTCTTTGGTACCAGTATGTACCTCTGAGGTACTAATATGCGTCCTTTGGTACCAGTAGGTACCTCCAAGGTACTAATATGCGCTCTTTGATATGCGCTCTTTGGTACCAATATGTACCTCTGCTCTGAGGTACCAATATGCAAATTTTAGTAACAATATGTACCTTAAAGCTACCAATATGCACTTTTTGGCACCAATATTATATGTACCTCTGAGGTACTAATATGTACTCTTTGTACCAGTAGGTACCTCTGAGGTACTAATATGCATCCTTTGGTACCCGTAAGTACCTCCGAGGTACCAATATGCGCTCTTTGGTACCAATAGGTACCTCTGAGGTACTAATATGCACTCTTTGCTACTAATATGTACCTCCGATGTACCAATGTGCGCTCTTTGGTACCAATAGGTACCTCTGAGGTACTAATATGCACTCTTTGTTACTAATATTTACCTCTGAGGTACAAATATCCACTCTTGTGGTAAAAGTGTAGTTACCATGGTCTTTTGGTTTTAACTATAGTAAAACCATGGATGATTTTTGTAAGGGAATATGTACCTCTGAGGTACCAATATGTGCTCTTAAGCTACTAATGTGCGCCCGGTACCAATATGTACCTCTGTGGTACCAATTTGTGCTCTTTGATACCAATAGTACAGTAGACAAAAGTAAAGTTCAAACTGAATAGTTTTGGGTTTAACACCTGTTCCCACTTTATATTTTGAGCCACTTCTGTGGATGTGATCTGATAAAGGTTAAGGCCTAAAATATAAATTATTCTGAGGGACACAAGGTTGCGGGTTAAGGTAATTTCACTCAGAAAGCCACTTTCTCCTTCATGAAATTGCTGAAATGTTCTTGAACTTTACGTCAGACTGAAACACAAGAGTCATTAAACTAATATTTTCATATGACCAGCAAGTTTCCATTGGCGCTAAAACCAAGGCCTCTAATAGAGACTAATGCAGTGTTTTGTCATTGATGAAGCACTGGTTTGAATGCAGTATTGGGTGTGTTTTGCACAGCTTTCTAAGATCCACTTGCCTGGTTTTGTAGTTTTCACCCTAGACTTGTCTCAGTCAATAAAAGCATTGTTGTGAGCTATACAAATTGGTACAATGTAATATTTGGCTGCTGTGTTGTGTACACAGAGCAGATATCAATGTATACAATCATTTATTTGGCATGTCACAAAGTACCTATTTTTATTTTGTCACAGTGTGAACTTGCCCTAGTGACCTATACCAAAGAGACATTGTGCATTTCCGGTCTGTTATATCCTAAAATTACTTTGAAGATAAGTGTGCTTGTACTTTACAGAACGTCGTGAATGGAAACAGCTGCAGTGAGACATCCAATGTTCTTGTGTGGGTAGTCTTCATGCACTGGCCGTTATCTCTAACAACATGTTTACAGTAATAACAGATAGGCCGTCGTGTCCGAGGCACATCCTTGACACACAGGGTCGCCACCGTGCGTTGAGTGATGGTGCAGTTTTATCTGCGAGGTGACGAGCCCGTGGCCTTGTACGACTGGGACTATAAAGGGGCAGAAAAAGCCAGCCGCTCCTCAGATACCACATTTACTTCACTGTGCCCTTATTTCACTCGTAGTCCTTCATTCGTTAGGAGGAATTTCATAATGTTGCCTGCGACGTTCAAACTGTGTGCTGGCATTTCTTACAGGCACATGAGAAACATGACAGGTAAGGAGCTTGCTCTGGATTTATTTTTTTTTATATGTAACCTACTTTGCTGAAGTAATTTTAGTGGTTTACTGCATAAAAGCATTGTACATGAGATTAAGAACGCTCTGTGAAAATATTACTTTGTTATCTTTAATACTGACCAGGGGTGTTGGTGCTAGGGTCGGATGGGATGGGGGGCTTAAGTTTATATTAGAATTAAATTAGATTGAGACTTTTATTCTGGATTTCACCTACAAGGTCACATATTAAATGAAATTAATGGAAGTAGCTTGAATGATATGACACTATTTACAGTTTTATATTCTTTTATCACACGCAGGTCTGAGAAAGAATGCAATGATTGCAATCCATCATGAGCTGAACAAGCTTTCTGGCCCGGGGCCCAGTGCCTGGATCAGGCACGTCCGAAGAAGGAGCTCCCTGCTAAGTAAGTGAACTTTTACACTGTTTAATCAACCATATCCAAGAAAAAATACTATATCTAAACTATCCATATAAAGAGATTTTATCTAGTTTGTGTTTATTGTTAATTTCGATGTGTTTCATTGCACAGGCAGTCGGATTGAAGAGGAGACGTACAATGAGGCTGAGCAGTGTTATGTGCAGCAGGGACAAGAAGCTCTGCAGAAGTCTATCAGCATCCTCAGTGACCAGGATGGCTGGCAAACCGAGATTGAGACTGTAAGTCTTAACAATAAAGTGCAAAGTTATTGTCTGTTTTTACCTGATTATATACTTAATTAAGGACTTAAACGCAATATGCAATGCCCTCCATTCATAAGATGAATATTAACGTTTGATTGTTTCTACACATGTGTGACTTAATGTGTATGCAAAATATTTAGCAGATGTTTTTTCCTCTTACAGGCCAATGGAGATAAGGTGATGAGTAAAGTATTGCCAGACATAGGGAAGGTTTTCAAACTAGAGGTGGTATTGGAACAGCAAACTGATGATCTTTATGAAGAGCTGGTGGAGAACATGGAACAAATGGGGGAGTGGAACCCCAATGTCAAACGAGTCAAGGTGGGTAGACATCCAGAACACCTAACCAGTTACTGTACAGCCATATTTTATCCATCATACAGCAGCTGTTTCATTGAGATTCAATAGAGTTTTGATCATTTGCTCCTTCAGATCCTTCAGAAAATCGGTCCGGAGACTATGATCACACATGAGGTTTCGGCCGAGACACCTGGGAATGTGGTGGGCCCTAGAGACTTTGTTAGTGTCCGCTGTGCTAAACGAAGAGGATCCACGTGCTTCCTGGCCGGGATGTCCACTCAGCACCCGGGAATGCCTGAACAGAGAGGATTTGTAAGGTGGGTAAAACTAACACTATGGCTGCGTCCGAAATCGCATACTGTGACAGTAGGTACTGTATGAGATGTTAAAACAGTAGGTACAATATAGTATGAATATGGATAGTATAAATAAATTTGGACGTACTACATCTGCCATGTTGATACGTCACGTGACCTACGTCGTCATAAAAACAAGTCAGTCGATAACTGGAATGACGTTAAACGAGCGCAATTTAGACGCATGTATTTGCATTTGAAAATCATTGCAAACGTTACCGCTTTCGGGCATTTTTAACAAAACAACGCTGCTTCTTTTGTGGATAACTCCTCTCCTGTGGATCACGGGTTAGCAAAGTGTCCATCGAATGAACACTTCAGGATCTTGCCGAAAGTAGTAGGCCATCCGGCTACTTTTCGCCTACTGTTTTTTGAATACTATAAATTCGAACATACTCACCTACTGATTATATAGTATGGAAGTAGGCGGTTTTGGATGCAGCCTATGTTTAGTTAGATGGTTAGTTAGATTGCATGATCATCAAAACACAACTTGACATATTACTTTGTAATGAATCATCCTATAAATCATTAAAAAATTATATTTGCATTTGCGCATTTGCCAGACACTTTTGAGCAATTCATATAACATTTTTCCTCTTTATTCCTTAGGGCTGAGAATGGACCCACCTGTATCGTGATGCGACCGAGTGCAGATGATCCCAATAAGACAAAGTTTACTTGGTTGCTCAGTTTAGACCTGAAGGTAAGGCAAATAAACTCAAATAGTCAATGACACAAAAGTACATTGCCAGTATGTTCGGTATCCAATTTCTGCTCTGTCATCCTCAGGGTTGGATCCCAAAGACCGTCATCAACCGGGTACTCTCGCAGACCCAGGTGGATTTTGCAAACCATCTCAGACACAGAATGACATCTGGTGGAGAAGCAGTCATTGCTTGCTAACATCCAAGCTGAGACCCCCTAAAACACTGACGCCATAACATCCAAGCTCTCGACACCATCTCCCAAACAATGACCGCTATTCTTAGCATAGCGTACACTTTTAATCTCTGCGTTACACTTTACAGGTTCATGATTAAGGTTCATTTTAACGTACCGTTTCCTAAAGCATGGAAGTTTAAGTGGTCCACTAAATATGCTGCTGTTTGTTTGATCCATTGCATTTAGAATAAGAAATGACTGCATTGTTCTGTTGTCATTGGACTTTGTATGCACATAATTGTGATGAATCAAAAATGCTTTGCAGGGGTAACTGGGTCATCGCAATGTAGTTTTGGTATGCTGGCAGAGTTTCAATGATTTTAAACTTGAATTAGTCAACTAGTATCACTGTCAGCTCAATATTGTGGCTCATACTTCCTCTTACTCTTTCCTACTTCTGCAAATTCCCTGTAATAATCCCCTCCACTATAGGGCTTATAGTTCCTATTTTTATTATTATTTGTATAAATTAAAAAGAGAAGTATTTATTTTAAGTTAATATTATCGCATCACCCTGTAACAGGATGTCTGCTAAATGAATATTCATTAAAACTATTAAAATGACAATGCATGAGTATTTTTTTTTCTTTTCCATGTTTTTCTACAACACACATGTGCACCCGAGAAGGAACACAAACTATTACTTCCAGATTGAATGAGGAAATACAGGAAATAGTTGTATCAACATACTTTGGCAGGGCACTCGGCCACTTGCATAAACAACATTTTATGCCGATTAGTATCTCAGAATGTTGAAGTGAACTGCTTTGACGTAGAAAAATTGAAGTCCATAAAACTTTCTCATCTTCTGAAGTGGATTATCCAGAGTTTGCCAAAGCAAGAAGGTGTTTGATTATTCGCATGTGTTTTAAGAACTTCTCGTCTCCTTGCTGGCCTGTTAGAGCCAACATAGCAGGAAATTAGGTATGCGGGTGTCATGACCAAAGCCAGGCCACCTTCCCTCTCTGTTGTCTTTTATATTTTCTGACTCACTGGTCTATTTCTGATTATATTCAACAACTTTAAAAGCAAATTTTAAAGTTTTGTAATGTCCCTTCTGCATCCACTGGTTTGAAGACATTTCCAAATCGGATGACAGTTTTTTAAAATGGCAATGTTAGTATGAGATTGAAGTTAATATGAGACATACCTTTGCATGTGTTAATACAGATAATAATATCATAAAAAGATGCACATTTTGTAGTTCTCAGGACTTTATAAACGTTTAAAAGTAAAAATAGTGGGAAAAGCATGCTGTAATACACACATTGAACCTTTTGTGAGGAACCCCCTTCTCACTGTAAAAAAAGATATGTTGGTTCAACTTAAAAAAAATAAGTGTTCATGCTTTCTTCTAATTTTGAGTTAATTCAACTTATTAAAAATATTAGTTCACTCAAAAAGTTTTTAAGTTAAATTTTAAGGCAGCACGAACACTTATTGAACCAACAATTTACAGTGTATATTCATGTAAATAGTCTTATGTACAGATAAATATGCAGATAAATATTTAAACAGTGTTAGATAAACCCCAGTGAGTGAGACAAAGGGTGCTGCAGTAACAAACGCTAAAAAATGCGGAAAATAAGAAAACAAATTTAAACAAATGTTGTAGCAAGAGAAGAGCTATACTGTAAACACTATGAACACTTGAATCAGTAACAATGTTCAGGAGATTTACAATTTGTGAAACTTTCTGGGAACCCTGGCGTGTACCTTTTGGGGGGCCGGACCCAAGTTTGAAAACCCCTGCTACAGTGTGGCAAATATTTTGTCTTGCTTAGTAGTTCAAAGCGCATTTTCTCTGAAAATATTTATTGGTTGCATGGTTGTAAAATAACAAATAACACTTACATGAACTTTATATATTTCATCAAAAATTAATGGCTTTTCTATACAGACCTGTAGGGCAGTGGTTCTCAAACTTTTTCAGCGTGCGGCCCCCCTTGTGTATGGCGCATTCTTTCGCCCCCCCCCAAAGAAATTTTATGACAAAAAACTGTTCTAAAACTCGACATTTTATTATTAAATTATACAAAGTAGTGCTGTTGGTTAGTAGCCTTATTTTTAAGGTTTAATTACACAGAATTCAAGATGAATTAATTTATCTTATAATATGACATAAAACTGGGCCCCCCCTGGCACCATCTCTGGGGCACCACTGGCCCCGGCCCCCAGTTCGAGAACCACTGCTGTAGGGGATCTGGATATATGTAATTTTATGATATTTAATAATCTTTTTATTTTTGTAATTCATTCAAAAAATAAACAAATGTGTAAAATATATTCTATGTAATCTATATGTAATGCAAATGATTTTAAAACGCTTTTTAAAACAGACTCAACAAAGCATAACATGTCAGGCAGAACATTGTCAATACCTGAATATTTATTACAACAACTACTACCCAAATATAAACCTGACTCCAGTGGTCTCATTACCGGAAGTCTAGTTACAGTAATAGAACCACAATTCCCATATTGCACCGCGCGATTCAGTAACTGTGGAAAGGGGGAAGGGAAACCGAGATTGGAGGGAGAGAAACTGAGGTAAAAAATTACAACAAACATTTAATTCTTGACATTCTAGCAACAACATAAACGTGTCATGTGCAGAAATGGAAGTCATTGCTATATTATTTGCTCATTTTGGCATATATCTTCGTGATAAAGACTATGGTCAAGTTAGCTAAGCTAGAAGAGTAGAGAAAGATTGAAGCAGTTGAGCTCGAGCTGGTCGCGAGAGTGAGAGCGGCTTCAGTCACTGACTGAACGTGGCAGTTAATGCGAAATCTCTATATAATATAAAAATAACTTTATTAACTGCATGTTTTGAATGTTGAGGTAAACGTACCAGTTTCGCGTTTAATTGGAAAGGTGATTTAGAGATCTGGAAGACGACAGAAATGCACCGTTATTTGTGGTGGAAATAACTGTTATTATGTGAGTAAGTTCTCTCTAATAAAATATATTCTTTAACTATTTAGTAGATAAATGTACAAATGTACATGATTGCTGAAGTGAAGTACATGTTAAATTAATCTTATTATTGGATTGTCTTCATGTATTGGTTAATGTATCCTATGTAAAGGTCTTTTGATGTTTGACAGTTTACTGGATGCTGTTATACATAACGTTACATGGGACGCAACACTTGAAGCTGATGCATGACATCTGATGCTGCTTATTTATGATATATCTTTAGTTTTCGATCAATGCAGTTGGTTTTGTCGGTTTTCATGTTTTCAGGTTTTATTGTAACGTTCAGTTAGTTCGGTTTTGGGAGTCATGATAGGTATGACGTCACCTCTCATCTTTTCTCCGCTTGTCAACGAAATAGATTTTTGTTTTTTGCATTGTATAAATCCCGTAATCACACTAAATGCAATAAAATGCAGTAAATGCTTAATGAATGTGAGCATTTGAAACGAGGTAATTGTTGTTCGTGTTATTGGCCTCCATCTATTTCAGTTATAGAGAGAGATGCGGTCCTGATGAGATGACGTCACCTTTTTCAGATGCAGCTCCTTTTGCATTGCTCTATAGTCTTTGTTTAAATCATTGTGGAGAAAATGGAGATGCATGCCTTCATATTTGTGCAGATCCTGTTTTAAGCATTCCTCAAACATTTTTAGATATTAATCCAAATTCTAATAGTGTATTATTACTTATTGAGTGTATCTTCTACAGAGACTCAGTCGGGTTTTGCTGTATCTGTCAACAGAGGCCACAGGAAGGTTTGTGAAGAGAACTTGTTTACCCAAATATAAAAATTGTTATAATTTACTTATGTCATTCCAAATGTGAATGACTTCCTTTCTTCAGTTGAACGCAAACAAATAATTTTTATATTAAAATGCCATCATGTTATTTTATATGGGGCTCAACATGACGAAGCTCCAAAATGCACATCCATCATTAAAGTAATCCAAAAGACTCCAATAGGTTAACATATGTATTCTTATGTAAAACAATATGTTTGTGACCAACCATTTATATTTCAAGCTTATTTAATTTAACTACAAAACAAACAGATCCGAGCACTAAATTAAAATCCTGTATATCTGCACATTCATAACATAAAATTCCACTGGTTTTATAATGTGTTGCCATATTTGTATTTTAATCTGTTTTCTGGGGCTTCATTTATAAAGCATTCGTATGCACAAATTTTATCGTAAAGTGTGCATACACAAAAATCCATGGCAAAGTCCATATTTATAAAAACTGGAAAAGTGCTTAGTGCCATCATGTCAGGGTCTAAGCAGACATACGCACTTATGCTTGTCCGATTGCTGCAGGTTTTTGGAAATATAAGCCGTTCTTGCTGCTCGAAAAGGATTTGACAGGTGCTCTTTAATGTCAATGACATTAATTAGACATTGTATAAATAAAAAATCTGTTCAGCTGCACACAATTTCAAGCTCATTTGCGATTTATAGATCTCACGTGTTGAAATTGAGGTCTATGTGTACATGCGTTTTATGAATTACACGTGCACGCTTTTGAGAAATGATTGTAAGATCCAATTTAGGACGTTTTCTATGCAGAATTTTATAAATGAGCCCCCTGGAGCTTCCCCATGTTGACCCGCATATAAAGATAGCATGGCAGCAATTTAAGTCTTTTTTCCGCCAGCGTTTAAAAAAAAGTTGCCAGTCAAGGCCAACATTTGTTATGATTTTCACAAAAGTTTAATGCCTTCCAGAAAACGTCCTTCTTTAAATATATAGACATACAATATAATAAATGAAAGAACAGACCTCTGCTTTAAAAAAAAGTTTTATCCTACCTTCATTTGTTTTATCACCTGTTAAACATGGGTAAAAAATTAAAAAAATTGAGAAAAAAGCTATAATTGCATTTTTGTAAAGGACTTTTGATAGAGATCAGATTCAGAGTGATAATCAAAACATACACAAAGTTTGAACTGTTTGCCCTATGGAGATACTTCCGGGTTTTATAAGTTGTTTAAGAGCACCACCTGGTGGATAATAGAGGAAATAAGGATTGCTGGAAAAACTCGTCATTGGCTGGGAAGCATTTTCTCTTAATTGACAAGTTAACTCGTCAGTGCCAGAGAAAGAGTTAATCTAAAACTTTTTGTGTTTATCTGAAGAAAGGAATTCATATACACCTGTAATGAAGAGCAGGTGTGTAAACTATTAGAGAATTTTCATATTTAGATAAATTATTATTTTAAATACATCCTGACTTTTTGTTTTTCCCAATCTCTGGTTTCCACACTTTTAATGATTCACCTTGGAAATGCATCTCTCTCTTCTCTAGTCTCACAGGTGAACCTGGCACTACCAAACCAAGCCTACAACTCACCCGGTGACGTGATACAGCCAGGTATCCAGGCTTGGTACAGCTGCGCTCGTTTGACTTGAATACATCCACAAAAAGGCTGTCAAGAATCACATCTGAACAGAACCGTCCCACTACGATAGTATAATTATGCTTCTCTTCCACGGCCCATTTCAGTTTCTACCAACCGCTCTCTGATTTTCAAGGAGCAGCACAGTTAAACAGTGCCCAGCCACTGAAAGCGTGGCTGCTCTTTCAATCTTAATAGGCACCTGTAGGACATAGAGCAAGTGTTGAAAGCAGTAACAGGACTTGTGGTCATTGGGAAAAAGGTCAAGAACCATGTGTGCCCAATTGGTGTTAACCATTGGCCTAGTCCACAGGATGGGTGGACAGTAGAGTGGCAGTGAGACAGTGGACTCATGTCATGGAAGAGATTGTTGCAGTCGCAGTACATACAGAGGTAAATATGATGTCTGTACCTATAGGACAAACGGCCAGATGTGTATTATAATCACTTTTTTATTCTCCCATTATAGGGCTTGAATAGTTTTCCGCAAGATTGTAAACAGACCGGGGATCTGACCAATGGAAACTCCAAATGCACAACTGTGAGAATCCACTAATATATAAATACAGTATGTTAGATGAAACCAGGTCACTTTCTACGTGCACCATGATTGATTTTTGTGTTTTCAACAGGTTCTCAATGGATTGACTCCAGGTAATGGCATCAAAGAGAATGGCAATGTGAACGGCAGTCCGTATCTTAAAACTATCCCGGTGAGAAATTCAGTGTTCCAGGTTTGAAATACATTAAGTGTAGTCAGTAACGTGAAAATAAAAGTTAAATGTGTGATCCTGTGGTTGTGTAGATCTCAGCGCTCAAACAGAATGGGCTCCTACAGGCTCTGGCAGCAGGTGGCAATCACACCAAAACCGAAGGTAAAGACTCACACACACACACTCCTCCTCAGACGCATCTCTTTAGTTTAACAGCAAACTTTAAAGTGTGATTTTTGTGTGTCTAGAGGTGAGCTCAGAGGTGGAGCGAGCACAGGAGGAGTGGGATGCCCTGGAGAGCATCCAACCAGGTGAGACCAATTACCTTGTCACCATGGAAACAACATCCCGTCAGCCTGGATACAAAGCACATTACGTCACCGTGACTAAGCATACGCCCCTACCCTGGAGAGATGGCATCACCTCTCCGGCTAAAATAAATACATTACGAAACCTGATCGCTGTCAGAAACAGTCTGGAGTATTAGCGTCTGATGATCAGACAATAAATGGGAATGATTTTGCTTCATAACAACTATATATAGACCCATGTGCAAATAAATAGTCACAAACTCCAAGTAGTGGCATCAAGGAGAATAGACTACTTTGTGTATTTTACATTTTGCTGCGTTTTTTGAGAATTAATTTGTGATGTATGACGTCAGTTTAGAGAATGAATTTATGATGTATGACCTCAGTAAATTATTTTTTTTGTAGTTCTCGCTGGGGATCTCACTCCCTCTCTACTGATCTCATTCAATGAGGCTCTGCAGCATTTTCAAACCACTGATCTTGGAGACCTGCTTGTAAGTTTGTTTGAGATCAATTCACATAATGCCATCATTGACTGAGTGTGTGCGATACTGATTGTCTTTCTCTTCTCTATCAGAAAAACATTCAGCCCACCATTCGCAGAACTGGATTGGCTGCCATCACCCACTTCCTGTTTGGCCCTCCTCGGCTACACAAAGACCTAGTAGAGGAGAGAGACTTGGTGTTTGCTATCGCACAGTGTGAGTACAATGAATATTTGCACAGAATAAGGTGACAAATCTGGTGGTGGTATAATTAGTTGTCATTGGGCCAGTTAAATTGTTTAGATAGCTCACAGTTTTAATGTATGATGTTTGTTTTTGTGATTCGGCAGGTTCTCTGGATAATGGACAGTCAGTGCACATGCGTGTACTTCAGACCATCTACAGGAAACTGACCTGCACCCGAGCAGACTGCCCTCGTTACGGACCACACTGGGAGAATGTTGGCTTTCAAGGTGTGTGTGTGTTTGACATTCGTCATTATGTCACATGAAGTGTCAGAGGATTTTAACCTGCAATAATAGCTGGATTTGTAATTTTTTGGTCTGGGACACATTGGATTACTTTTTGACTGATGCATCCAAAATGTTTAAAAGTCATTGTTGCAGTTGTAAAAAGCACCTCATCTATGTTCTTGAACTACCTAAATTTTCCTTAGGGACTACTTTAGAATAGCAAATTTTGTAATAACGGTGTTTAATACATAACTTACATTAGTTTGTGAGTCGTATAAACATGAATATGATCAAGACATAGTAACAGGATGCCCTGGCTCGATAAGTGATGTTACTATAGACCACTTTCGTGTTTGCAAACAGAGATGACGTTTTTTTGTGGGCGGAGCCAAACTGGTTGCAGAAAGTGACAGCTCCGCAGTAGCTGTGAGAAGTGTTTTAGCATTAAACCGTGATTTTCATGGATCCGGTGTTCTGTCGAAGTCTGATTCCCCTATGTTTCCCTTTAGTGCAATGTTTCTTATAGGGGTGGTTTCCCAGACAGGGATTAGTTTAAGACAGGACTAGGCCTTAGTTTAATTAGGAAATATAACTAGTTTTAACAAACATGCCTTACTAAAAACATTACTTGTGTGCATATTGAGGCAAAACAAAGGGCACTGATGTATTTTAGGATATGTCAGTGCAAGTTGTTTACAGTTTGGACAGCTCTTACATTTATTTTAGTCTAGGACTAGTTTAATCCCTGTACAGGAAACTGTCCCATAGCATTTTAATCACGTTACGTTTATTTTTTAGATAAATAAAAAGTTTAAATGGCTTGGCTACTGTTATGCATGTATGTAATGTATATGTATTGTTCTTTTTTGCTAAATCAATTATTTTTACAGTATAAATCGCTAAAGTACATATAAAGCAATACTATCATGTATTTTATATAATAACATTTATTAAATATTTCATAATTTTCCTGTTTTCTATTTCTTCCTTATATTTATAGCATACAATACATATGTTCTAAAACTGTTATAAATGTATTATGTTTACACATAAATTAAAAAGGCCTGTTTATATATTAATAACACTTTACATTATGTGTGTGTGTGTGTGTACCTGGTAATTATGACATTGTGGGGACCAATTGTCTCCACAAAGATAGGAATACCAGTATTTTTGTGGGGACGTTGTGGGGACATTTTGATGTCCCCATGAGGAAACAAGTTTATAAATTAAACAGAATGATGTTTCTTGAAAATGTGAAGTAGTAGAAAGGTTTCTCTGATGTTTGGGGTAAGGAATGAGGTAGGTAAGGGGAATAGAATATACAGTTTGTATGGTATAAAATGCATTACGTCTATGGAATGTCCCCACAAAACATGGAAACCAGAATGTGTGTGTGTGTGTGTTATATTTATATATTTATTAAGTATGTAAACATAATAATTTTAGAACAAACAGGAAGAAGACTTAAGCTAAGATATAAGGAAATCAAAAGAAATAATAGAAAACGAAAAAAAGGTGATATTATTGCTTTTTCAGTATAAAAAACATTTATTCTGAATAAATTATAAATGTAACATGATAAAAACGTTATAAGAAACAAATAGAGGTAACAGACTTCGACAGAACACCGGACATCTTCTCTACTTATTTTCTATTCTAATTATTAATCTTCCAGATGATTTCTTAGCTCCAGTCTGTCCGTTTAAGGGCTTATTGCAAACATAAACACCTACGTTTATCTACAAATGGTTTCTTAGAGGATGGTAATCTATAAAAATGAAAGCCATCTTTTTTGGCATTCCTATTCTGACACTCAACAGCACAACAAAACATTTTCTAGTGAGTTATCTTGCTCGTTTCACTCGTGTCTAATTCATTTCCACTGTTTTTCTGCAACCACATTGTGCGCGCAGCTTGCAGTGACGTAAATGTGACGTCTACTCCAAAATGGTCTAGAGTTAAGTATAGCTCTGTCAGCTCTTCATTTTATCTATGTGTGTGTGTGTTATACATGCAGGATCAGACCCGGGCACAGATCTAAGAGGAACAGGTTTTCTGGGACTCATGCACACTCTCTATTTCGTCATGGACCCAGAGATACTACCACTTGCTAGAGACATCTACAAACTCTCTCAGCATCCGGTCCAGGTAATATTCATGTATGCTGAACCATGCCTTAATAACCTGAAATGTTTCACTGCCATTAAATATACTCGTTTTCATGTTTAACAGAATTTTCCGTTCAGTGTGATGTCAATCAACATGACCAGAATTGCCCTGCATGCTCTTAGGGAAGAGGTGCTGTCTAAGTAAGTCACCATATGTCTTTTCATGCATACACTATATAAACAGCAGATAACACTATGCACAATGTTAATGTTAAAGGTGCCATAGAATGTAAAGCTGTATTTTTCTAGGCATAGATGAATAATAAGAGTTCTGTACATGGTTATGATATACAGTGAGCCTTAAACACTGTTGTTTCCTCTTTCTTATGTAAACCTTGTGCACGCAAAAGACTGCTGGAAAACAGGCCAATCTCAACATAACACCAACTTGACATTACAGTTGAGATGTGCGCGTATGCCCAAATATGCTAGTTAATGCTAATGCTTACGTTTAGGCTGAAGTTTGACTATTGACGTTACAGTTATGTTATGCAGGTCCATACTGAAAAAGCACAAATTTACCACTCGGAAACGTCCATTAACAATATCCAAACAATTGATTATTCCTTAAATTCTGTATCTTCATCTGATACAGGCTCAAACATAAAGGGCCCTATTTTAACGATCTGAAACGCAAGTGCGAAGCGCAAAGCGCAAGTGAGTTTGTGGGCGGATCTTGGGCGCTGTTGCTATTTTCCCGGCGTGAGAAATAACTCTTGCGCCGGGCGCAAATCAATAAGGGGTTGGTCTGAAGTAGGTTCATTATTCATAGGTATGGTTTGGGCGTAACATCAAATAAACCAATCAGAACGCTATCCAACATTCCCTTTAAACGCAAGGGCGCAAGTTCCATGGCGGGTTGCTATTATTATGACGGATTTACCAGGCGTACGCCAGGAACGGTTCACAGCCGAGGAGACCCCCGTTCTTGTAAGAGCAGTCAAAGACAGAGAAGTTGTTTTGTATGGGGATAGGAGAAACCCGCCCAAATCAGCGTAGGTTAAACAGGCGTGAGAGGAAATAGCCACAGTCTCATCAGCTGGCATCCCCATCGTTGCGCCAAGCGCTACAATGATGTCAGGAGACGGGGGAATCCCAAGCTTGCCAGCATAAATCGGGCACGCCGTGTAACGGGAGGTGGATCTGCCTCTACACAGACGCCAGCAGAGGACATCACTGCGTCCACCCTCACCACTGAAAGGTTTGGGGGCTTTGAAATCGGACCCAAGAAACGCAAGCAAGGTCCAACCCCAAAGTACTCTTACAAATCAAGTTCATATACATTAAGGTTTCTTATGAAAACATTTTAATTATTATTTACATAAAATAAACATAATACAGCCACACAACAAACTGAAAAGCCACACACAATAAATAAAAACTATCACCACAATGCTCACCACTATGATTTCCCTTATCTCATGTATTCATATTTTTTAGTGTAACAATTTATGATTTGCAAAAATAACTGTTGCATCTGTGTAGATTAGATAAGCAAAGTGTATGCGCGTTGTGCACGCTATACATTATGGTCAAGCATGCGCCCTTAAAATAGCATAATGAACTACGTGCAACGCGCCACTGCCTTTAAACTTTTTTTTCTGGTCAGTGGCGCAATTGTTTTTTGAAACTGCAAAATAGCATTAGGGATGGTTTGCGCCGGAACTAGCCTCCTTTTTTGCGCTGAACCGCCCAGGGAGCGCAAGTTCATTCCCTAGTATGCCGACGTGCGTCTGTGGAGGGAAAAACCCACTGTGCACCGGTGCAAAATACTAATGATACATGCGTCACTGACAAAGTTAATTGCGCTGGCTGCAAGGTAGGGCCCAAAGTCTGTTTGCACACACACAAAGCTACTGAACTGAACTACTCTGTGAAACACCCAATCAGAGCAGAGCTCAATATTATTATTCATTATCCTTTTAAAAAAGGTAATTATAAACCATTTCATTTTGAGGACATATCCTAGGATTGTAAATGGACATGTATAACCGTCTCTGAATAATTTTTGCACTTAATAAAGCCACATACCCTCGATATATATAAATCAAAACAATTTAGCATATTTTTTCATTGAATTCTTTGGCACCTTTAATGAAACGTTTTTAAAAATATTTGGCTGTATTGTGTTTTGTGTGAAGTGTTGACCTCAGTTTGAGGCATGTGCTGTAGCCTACTCTCATACTTGCAATGGTTTTTACATAGTAAGTTAAAGCTTGGTTGATTTGTGATGTCACATAGGGAGTGTAATCGAAGGCAACAGGTCGTGGCGGTGCTGAATGATTTTTATGTTGCGACGTTCCTGCACCTCTACCAGCTGTGGAAGAGCCAGCAGAAAACCATCTCTGACTCTGGCCATGTACTTAAAGGTGCCATAATAATAAAAACTTACTCATTCTTTGTCATTCAGTGACCTTCAGCATGCACTTTAATGTTGTATCATTTGGTCAGCATAACTGTACCTTTAATGTAATCAATATGTAATGAATCTATATGTTATGATTGGCTAGCGTCCATATTACTGCATAGTAGATTTTTTTGTTCATCAGGCCAGCCATATTCTTGAATACTGAACTGATATTAAACTGTTAACCGTAATTATTTCTATTTTTATCATTTCCATTTGCAACATATTTTTATTTTTTAATGGTCTGAGTGGATTGGACAGTGAACATGCAGACATAATCCTAACACAAACCCCTTTTAAACAATATGGCATGTCGGCACGCTAACAGATTGACCCTGTCTCTGTTTTGGGATGTGCAGAAGTGGAGCTCTTCGCTAAGAAGAACCCTAAACAGATTCTCAAACGTCTCGAGGGCTACCTGAAGGAGAGACGTGCTGGGATGGGACACAGAGCATCACCTGACACACTGTCGCATAGCAACCCTTCACCTGGTGACAGTGGGTCTCAAGCGGGCAGTCAGGGAGGGAAGGAGGGGAAGGAGCTGAACTTTACTGGAGTGTGTGAGCTGCCACCTGAGATGGAGGGAGAGGCCAGACTCATCTGAAAGAGATGAGAGCGATATGACAATTACAGAAATGTGTTTGAATGGGCATTTGATTCATTCATGCTTTATCTCTTCGTTTCTTCATTTATTTTGTCCTTTCAAGAGACAGTTCACCCAAAAATATAAATTCAGTCGTCGTTTACTCACCCTTGTTGCAAACCAGGAAGATTTGCTTTTTTCGAGCATAGTGTTCAAGCTGCTTTTTTGCCATATGATGAAAGCATATTGTGGCCATGGCTTTCTATGGACCCCAACACATTTCATTGAATGGAAAATAACAGCTTGCTCGTACAGAAGAAAGCAAATCAAATGGGCTTGAAACAAAACATGAGGATGATAACAAGATTTCGCTTTTGGGTGAAGTATGCACACTTGAGACGAGACTATGTGGTAGCTGAAAATCATCAAATTCTGCTGTTTATTATTTTTTCAATACCTATTGGCTCTAACACTTTAAACGACCAATAGATTTATTTGCCAAATATGATCGTCTCAGAAATAGTGCTAGATTTAGCATGTGCGTGGCAGCGGGCTGTCTTAAACCAATCAGGAAGTAGAAGACTTGATGTAGATGTACAGTTTAAGAAGAGACCAGTGAACCTTACACATGACTGTGGTACCGAGTGAAAATGACTTTGTGTTTGGAATGGGGTGACTGTGCAGGCATTTGTTTGATTCAATTGAGACAAGTCCAGTCTACAGCCTTATGTATTTCCAGATAGTTGAACATGTTCACTGTGACCGAGTCGATCTTCAGAAAGTTGGCAGAGGTTTTGTTGATACTGGCTCTGTATCCTTACAATCTGGAGAGAAATGATCAAAACATTGGATGGAAATAGCTTTTTTCTCTTGTCCCTTAAGAAAGATGTCACAGTAAAATTTATAGAAGCTCTATTTCTGTTGACAGAAACTCAAAAATTGTCAGGTCAGGGGATCATTATGATGGGAAAGTGACCCGTAGATGAAAATTATCAGATGTTTACAGAAACATTTAGCAGTTCAGCTACAAGTCTACCGTAGACTCCTGCAGACCGATCACTATTAGTGTTTTCATAACAGATCATTTTATATAAATAAACGTTAAACTTAGGGCAGCAATCACAGTGAAAATGTGATATTTGGAAGTCTTGTAATGCTTGTCTGCATGAAGCAAAAGCCTACATGTTTCCTTGATATTGATAGTAGTTACATTTCAATTTTAAGCAGTCAACATGTGACTATTATTGTGTGGATGTGATGTAGATGAGTGTAAGGATGCTCTAAGAATTGTACGGAAATACTTACACAAGAAATAATCCTGATAACGATATTGATTGCTTGTTATGACATGCAGTACAGAATACATGAGCTGTATTTCAATAGTAATGATTCAATCTCTGGCTCAGTTTACATCTTGTATTAAGATGCATTTTGGTCGATTGGATTCGGATCGCAAGTGGACCACGCTAAATACAGGTTTAAATTGGGTCTAAACCGTTTTGAGCTCTTCCACTTTCAACCACATTCAGAGGTAGTAGAAAACACTTTCGACCCGATTGCTTTTGTGGTGTAACACGCGTGTGGTCGAATGTGTTTGAAAAGCCACAAAAGACAGCCTATTAATTAAATGTGTAATGTACCAAACACAATGTTTTTACATCAGTCCTGACTCCTAGTGCTGATCTACAGGATTTGGCGCCGTTATTAGGATATCGTTGCTAAATTAAAGTTGGCTGATCTCCGCTTTTGTTTCATTTTGTGAGTGTCTAAAGCCCGATTTATAGTCATGCGTAGGCTATCTGTAGCCTGTGCGTAGCTCTGCGTAGCTTGACGCGCACCTCGCAAAAATTTTAACAGCGTAAAAAAAATAGGTATTTCCGTTTGTGACGGTGAAAACAAAGATGAACCAAGTTGAGGAGTGATTTAACTTAAACTGCATCAAAAGTCGCTGTTTATTTTCTTCCATCATTGCTGGTCTTCTCAAATTATACACAACAAGTTACTGTTTCCTCTTCGTTTGTGGGTTAACTTGCTAAGCTTCTTCTTCTTTGATGTTTGCGCTGCTACTGTGGTTACACGCGTGGTTACTGCCTACCAGCGGTCTGCGCGTTTGTTTGCACGTCGACGCGGACGACGACGCAAAAGTATAAATGAAAACCGTCGTAGAACCTACACCGTCGCGGAATCTACACTGTCTAAGCCGTAGGACCTACGCACAACTATAACTAGCCCTTAAAAGTTTCGCAAGCTTATTTCATCCATATCTCTGAAATATCTGAGAAAGCCCTTACATATACATATACAAAACGTTGTGCAGCATGTTTACTAACAACACAAGCAGAGGTACTCTGACATAACCTTAGTGCGTGTCAACTTAACATAATTTCTCTCGCTTGTGTTTTAACAACTCGCCCATAGACCATCCCCTAAAAGTAATCAGGAAAGAAGCATTCAAAAGTGGACAAAAGAGATGGATTAAAACACCTTGGCTGTGTCCAAAATTAGAGCCTCATGTATTACAAGCTCATATGTGAGGAAGAGAAAAAGTCCAATGCGCATGCATTACAAGTTTAGGTGCAAGAAGGAATTTGCGCACATTACAAGCTCTCTAGTCTCGCGTGGTCTGGTGTTTTTCGCTGCTTTTTTGGCCCACCCACAAGGCCGTTTGACGGACATGTCAAACAAACAATCACAGTTTGTTTCATCTAGCGTCACTATAGAACAACGGTGTGCCCTTTATCAACAGCCACTACAATGAGACGCTCCCGGTAAACATCCATATGAAGCATATCTCTCCACTTTTTAACACCTCCAAGCAATTCGGGAGAACCAAACGCCAGCTGCGATCTTTTTGGCTTCACTAACTGCCTCCATCAAAATTCTTGGACGTCTTTTAGAGAGTCAATACCAGGAACTTTTATATTTTTGAGAATGCAAAGTTTAACTGCTCATTATTTTCCACGTAAACACAACTGACTCTCTTCCTCGTACGAAGGTCAGAGCTTTATTTCCCGGGGGACTGAGAATAATCGCGACACTTGCATCTCACGGAATTCCGGTTTATTTCAACAAAGACGACTTTGACATTCCCACAGGGTTTCCAGTTAAGTGTACGATACAAGCTCTCTTGTGCAAAGTAAAGCCCACAAACATGTTAATGTGAAACTATAATGATAATAATAACTCATAGGGATGCTCCGATCAGGATTTTTGCAGCCGATACCGAATACCAATTTGTTATCTTCGTGATCGACCGATACCGATTCTGATACCAACTTTTTTACGCTGATATGCAAGCTGTAACAGTTAACATTTTTTCTAGATAAAGTAATACCACAGATGTTGCCTTTGTTATATTACTTGCAGTAATTAGGTATATTATTGTTTTAATAGAGAATCAAATAAATAAGCACAACAAATATTTCTTCTGCAAAGAGAAATTTAATATGCCTTTAAAAAGATTTATGTCTCTTAAAAGTAATGAAAATAAAACACTTCACAGTCTTTACTGTGTGAAATAAATATACACGTATTCGTATAAAGTACAACAGTTCTTCAGTAAAGAGCAGAGAGTGATTTTATTCAGAGATGAATTATGTTAAGCCGCATTCAGACAGCCAGCAATGTTATTGCTGTGTGTCGCCCTTCTCTTTCAATGAGGCATTTCTAAATCTGCTTGTCATAAACAAATGAGTACCATCCATGCCAGTAACTGACGAGAGAAGGGTGACGTGAATTCCACTGCTTCGTTCTCATTGGTAGTCGCTTCTGAAATGCGCTCGACATTTGCATAAAGTTAAACTTGTCTTAACTTTCTCGCGTCGCTGGACATGCCCATACAGTCGGAAGTCACCTGGTTTCCATTGAAATGAATGAGATTGCGTCGCTCTGCTACTGCTGGTCGCTGGCTTGCTGAATGGGGCGTTACTGTAGCTTCAAGACGTGTGAGAGAGATGATGCACTGATGACAGGCTGCTGTGTGTGCGCGCCACGGGTTTACAGACAAGAGCAGCTGTGAGAAGAAAGACAATTTAAACGATCAAAACTTTAATATGCATGCAAATAATACACTTTTGGCATGAGGATGCAATTGTTCGTGTTAGATATGTGTTGTATACGCTGTTTAATGGGGATGTGAAGATGCCTCGCGCTGTTGACCGGAGCGCGTCCTCAAGAAAATACACATATATCTGTAAAGGCAGAGAGAGAAATACAAATCTGCAAAATTATAAAAATGCTTGCACTACGTAAAAAAATGTGTCTCTAATTGCAGCCGCATTCAGGATCCCTATGATGACAAAAGTAAACCGAAAGATTGGTTCATGAGATCGGCAAATTTAGCAAGTCCAATCGAGTCATTTAATGCCGTTATTGGCCGATACTGATTGATGGCCGATCGATCGGAGCATCCTAACTCGTCATGAAAGCTCGCTATTGGCCATATGTCTGTCTATGGTCAATACACAATAGAATCATATATCGTCACAACCCTACTATACCTTATTGAGTGCACTCATTTAACGCCACAATGCACCGCAATAATAAGTATGTAACCAATGTCTTCTACTGATGCTCACGCCGAATCACTGTACTTCTCGCGTCTCGTCAGAAGATGGCGCCCACACTGCAGCACTTCCAGCAGGCTCAAGTGTCCGAATTAATTTACTCATTCGAGTGAACTAGATTAGTGGACTAATGTAGGGAATAGTGAATGGCATAGGGGCTATTTCGGACAGAGCCCAGGTGTGACTGTGAACGGGCATGTGTCTCTCTCGTCCAATTGTGATCCAACCGACCGAAACGCATTTTAATACCAGGTGTAAAGAGGGCCTCTGTGATATTTTAGCATTGAAAGTGTTTAGGGCTTGAGAAAAAGCAGCGGGTTTAAACTGTAAATTATTGGTTTGTCAATCAGAGTTGCACGAGACATGCCGTCTTGTCAGATCTGTGTATAGCAGTCAACAGGTACAGCGTGAGACACAAAAAAGACAAAACCTTATTTACTGTCAAGTCGTATCATGTTAACACAGAAATAGTCTTTCGCGTCTTGTTCCCTCGTCCAAGTCCAGGCCTGAGGGTTGCATCAGTCAGTAACGTACTGTACATTTTGGAAAAAAACTTGATTGGAAAAGTTCTTCCCGCCCTTTGCAACCCTTTTCTGCACTTTCGTCTTGTTAGCATGTCAGGTAGCGCTAGAGATGTAGCATCCAGGAATCGTTTTTAAATTCCTTGTTAAAAAAGCTTGTTGATCTAACTCGGTATGGTTGCATATGTTTGTCTAAGTTACCAAGTCCAAAGTGTTATTGTGCGGTATGAGTACTGTGCGTTCTGTACGATTTATTCTCTTCTTTTGTCGTTTTCTTTTCGAAACAACAACACATGACTATAAATACTCAGTGGATGTATATTAGAAGTCCTGTCAGTTTAGCCAGTTGAATTTTTTTATATAAAGCAGAGTAGTATTTTATAAACTTGAATAAGAGCATGATGATAAAGAATGTTTATATATAAAGGCAAATCATCTTTTCCCGGGTTATTAACTAGTTCTACTCGACTGTTTTGTGTCAGTTTAGGTAAGCAGGTTGAACTCGAGCAAACTTATGAATTCAGTGTAGTTAGATCCACGGCAAGCATTAATGTGTCTCATCGGTTCATTCGCACACTGACCTGCTGAAAGCTGAAGCAAAATTAACACTAAGAAACACTTGTGATGTGAATGTTTAGATTGCACAAGAGATTTGAGTGCCATTGTGTTGAGAGGAGACGCAACATGACAAATGTTGTCAAATGAGAGTACTGCCCATCGTATCAGGACGCTCCTTTTTTTTGCATATTTTGAGCAGTTGTGCACTTACTAGCTATTGCAGCTCCGCAGATGTTGTGTGTTGCTGTTTAGCTTACTAGCTCAAAGTATATACTCTGAACAATCAAACCTAAATGTCTAACAATCATTCACAACCCCGACTGTGATTTGAGACTGTACATGTGAGCGCTCAGTTTATATTTTTCCCACAAGAGAGGGTGGCCTGTATGTGAAATGACTATTAATGTGTGTATATATATAAATAAATATATAAAAGGAAATATATGATTGTAAAAGGATGATTGTTACCTGAGCATATTATGCATACCTCAGGCTTCAGACAAGTCTCTTCTGGGCAGATGTTTTATTGAGGACAGCCATGATCCCATGTCGTAGCACAAAATGGTGTGGTGTCTCTTGCAGTAATCTACCTAGCTTGGGAATGTACTGTATGTATATGTATGTACACTAATGCAGCACTGCGAAATATTGACTTCTACAGTATATATTTCTATAGCCCATGTTTGTGAAAACTATAGTCTTACGCGCTGAAACGCAGCTGAACCTTTGCTCGAGAAAGTTTTTTAACAATCTCATTGGTTCGACGTCGAAAAACAAATCAGGCGGTTTTGTGGCCTTCGGTATTTGTCGTGCTTTTGTGAATGTTTTTTTTTTGCAGTGTCACAGTTTGTCAAAAACGGTTCACTTTACTATGGCACAATATTTGTCCGGACCAAAAGGAACATTTATGACTGGGGTTTGACTTGAGCTTGTTTGGAGATTGAGATCTTATAATAAGGAATCTTAAAGTCTCCTTTGATTTACCCCGTCTACCCATGTGTTTCAGTACCACATGCATTTCACAGTAATTCATTTATCTTGTCCAACAGATGTCTTTTTCCTTGACTGAGGAAACCCAAATCTACGATTTGATTCGCAGTCCTGTAAGTCCAAAATGTCCTGCACTTCATTTTAAAGGTTTGTCGATATTGTCTGTTATAATTCCTCAGAGCATTTTATTATACTTGATCCTTGATTGTAGAGTCCTTATTTTATAATGAAAATATATTTGAGAATATATGCGGTGGTACGGTGATGTATCGTATGAAGAGAAATAAATAAATGCAACTAAACAATTAAAAAATGTTACACTGTAATCCTTTACAGGTTGAAACCAAACAGAAAATGTCTCTATGATCATGTGAACTAGTGTTGGATTATTTCTGCATTGTATTAAGGTTTATTTACCAGTAGGGGGCAGCCTGCTGTAACACCTAAGTTCAAATTTGTTTAAGAGCTGTGTTTTTTAAAATATGTTAATGAATAAGTTTCTCTTGGTTTCAGTTTACTTTAAAGTGCCCTGGCCATCTTCAAATGTCCACAGGAGTTATGAACATGCAGTAGTATAAACATGGTATCATTTCATAAATGCATCTGAGTGTTCCTGTCAGTTTTCAGCATCTTTACAGGCCCACACAGAAACTACACATGCAAAACACTCAGCGGATTTTCACAGAGTTTGGAAAGAAAATATATCACCTAGCAGGGAACTTTGAGCTTTATCATTTTGCAGGTATTATTTATGCTATTATAGAAACATTACACACTAACTAAAGTTTAAAAAATGAAATCAGGAAAAACGTGACCTTTAATACATTGCAATTCGTATTGTGTTTTAAGTAATCATGAAGTTCTCTTCTGTATTGTACCCCAGGATTTTTTTGGCATCTTCTTGTTTTAGTCTTCTTGAAGTCTTTTTTCCCTCTGCATATAATAAACTATAGGCCATGCAGCTTCTCTGAGGACCCCTGAGCTGTTTGGCCTTCACTGCCCTGGCTGACACATCAGAACATCAAATGCAAACCTGCTGCTTTGGCAACCTCACACACACACACATACACAGGCAATGGTTCTGATGCTGTCCCCTTGCCATTGAGTCAGACTTGCAGATCAAGACTTGTCTCGGGACTCCGTTTAAGGACTGGTGACTCTTCCAGGAATGTTTGAATCAGGGATGACGAACAATTTGGCCCACTTTTCGAAGAGCCAAAGATGCATGGAAAAAGATCACAGCACAAGTAGCAAAAACAGATTCAACGAAAAACAAAATGAAGACATTTAGCCTTTACAGCACTGGAAACACGTTGTATCCTTATTAAAGGTGCCAAAGAATGCATTGTAATTATAAGTTAAATTGTTCTTTGATGTTTACATTGAAGATATGTAACTTTACCAAGTGCAAAAAATATCCAGAAATGTTTTTATAGTACATGTTCATTACAACCCTATGATTTAACCTTTAAATGAAATGGTTTATTTTTGCCCTATTTGTAAGAGTCATAAATAATAATGTTGAGCTCTGCTCTGATTGCTTTGCTCTGAGGCTCATGCCAGTAGCTCACATTACTAAACAGACCTTATATGTTTGAGCCTGTACCAGAGGAAAATACAGAATTTGAGGAACAGCTAATTGTCTGGAGAATGTTAATGGACGTTTCTGAGTGGTAAGTTTGTGTTTTTTTAGTATGGACCTGCAAAACATAACTGTAACGTCAATAGTAGAACTTCAGCCTAAACACTAGCATATAGCATTAACTATACCGCTAACTCAACAGTCACAACTTTGCTTTTGTCATTTTAACAACTTTATAATTCATTTAATGTGTAATTTAATGTTGGGGGGTATACATCTCTACTGTGATGTCACAGTCAGTGTTGTTGAGATGACGTGGCGTGTTTTCCAACTGCCTTTTGCGTGCACGAGGTTTACATAAAAATTAGGAAACAAATGCGTTTGAGGCTGACGATATGTCATTACCATGTACATAGTCTCTTATTATTCATCTATGCCTAGGTAAATAACGTTTTTATTCTATGGCACCTTTAAGTCTCTTAGAATATCAAATTTGTTTATATGTTAGTCTACCACTTTATTTTGATAGTCCACTTTAGACATTTTATAAACTATAAGTAACTTTGCAACTTCTTGTCGACAACATGGCAACTTGACTAATCTGATTAATTTGAGATATAGTTGAAAAAGTTATTTATATAAACTATAAATGTATACATTTATTAATAGTTATATTACAGTATTACTGCCAGCTTTACCAATAGCTTTGCCAATAACTTACTGTAGATTTAAATGTATGTTATTTACTGGCAACAGTTTGTTCAAAGTTATATGAACATTAAACATTAACAAGTCTTCATCTAAAAACTGAAAACTAAAATAACAGCTTCATGCAAAGGATTCTGGGAACCAAAATCTGAAGGAAAAAAACTGAAAAAGGTTGCTTAGCATGATGAGTTATGCAGTGTGACAACTTACTAATGTGACCACTTACCCCGCTCTTCCCTTCTCTCATTATTTAGTCTCATGCAAAGCATGCTGGGAACTGGAAATCCCCAACCAGTTTTAGCAATATTGCTTTAACACAACACAAATTTTTTATGTAGTCCAACACAAAAGTCAATTTCACATATGGTTGATTTAAAACACATGTGATGTGCCTAGAAACCACTTAATAAGAATTGTTCATTAAAACCAAAAATGCATTTTATAGTTTTATTCTGTTAAAACAAAGACTTGTTAATGTTTAATGTTCATTTAACTTTGAACAAACTGTTAAACTGCCAGTAAATAACATTTAAATCTACAATAAGTTATTGGCGAACAGCTGCATAACTAAAGCAAGTACAGTGTACCATGGGCGTCGGAACCATTATACGTGGGTGGGACAGGACCCACCCACTTTTAAAGACCAATGATAATGGACCCACCCACTTTTTCTCTAATTTAGCGCATTTGTCTGTTCACTTATCAAAGCGCTCTTAGTCCAAATCCATTCCACTATAGCAGGATCCCTAACCTTTGCTTTTTTTACACCGCGGACCCGTTTCAGCTTTTAAACATAATTCGCGGGGGTGAGTGGACGCTGAGTTGCTGTTCGAACATAGTGCTGAAAAACCTAATTTGGCAAATGTAACGTTTTAAACAGAAGTAAATGTCAAACAACCATGCATTAGGAAAATTAATAACTGCTTTATTTATAGTATATTTTCTATAGACGTGTAAAACCATATTATAGCGGATTATTTTATTTTCATTGTTTCACGAGTTTGCCTGCCCATTTAGTCTTAATAATTAACGGTAAACCAACTTAGCTTGGTGTTCTTAAAGGCAGCTCAAACCTTAGGTCGGACTCGAGCCCCAAGTTCAAGACACAGAAGAAAAAAGGAGGAGATGATGAGGAGAGATGCCAGAAGAATTGCGTCTGTCGCGGAGGCACAGAGACTCCCATTTTGCTTTTAATGATAATTAACACAGCACTAAATGTGGTTCCTTTCAAACGTTAAAAGTATAGGCTACTCTTTAAAATATTATTACTGCTGTAAAATAGTTTATTTTGATTATGGCACGATCGCTGGATAATTTTCAAGTTTTTTTTTACAGAAGCCAATTACTTTTCATTTGCGACATAAACGTCCTCACGTATTGTTATTATTTGCGAGGTACATTTGCAGATAATTCATAAAATCATACCTCTGTTTAATCGATTGTGTTTTAGAAGTACACATGCTCAAACTCTTATGACAGCATTGTTTCCCGACGGATACCATAAAATAAAGTGATCTAATTTCCAGAATCTCACATTTATATTTCTCTAAGAGAGAGAAAGAGAGATTGGGTATAACAAATAAAAAAGGTATACAAAAGTTGTATCAGTTTACCTTCATTCGTTTTTCTTACCTTTTATTTCCTCAAAATAAAAAATAAACATTGTAGCCTACTGTCAGCAGAGTAGAGAAAAAAAATGACACAAAGAAAGATAAATGAAACATGACATCTCGTTATTTGCAAAATATTTAAAGGGCTATTACCAGAATTTGGACCGTAATAGGCTACTGTCTATAATTTAATAAACGCAAATGTTCAGGCTAATTAAAAGGAAACATGAAAATGTCATCTATTGCAGTAAATGTATTTTTCGGGGGGGGGGGGGGGCTTTGGGGGGGGGGGTTATGTGGGGACCCACCCACTTTTCATTTGCTTCCGACGCCCATGCAGTGTACCATAATATATATATTTAAAAAATGTATTTATCATTAGTAAAATGATTGTCTTAATATTTAGATTGTTGGCACCCTCAGATTCCAGATTTTTAAATAGTTGTATCTTTGCCAAATATTATTCTATCCTAACAAACCATACAAGCTTATTTATTCATATCCATTATTATTATATAAAAATCTCTGTTTAAAAAGTGCCATATGTCATAAATACCCATGTGACTGTTTTTGTGGTCCAGGGTCACAAATTAGCTTGCCACATTAGCGATTGGTCAGTTTTTACCAGTCAACATGAAACAATTTAACCAAAGTTTCAGAATATGTTCTCCGGTTTTCGCTCCTCCTAAAGATCTTGCATAATATAGTTAACAATAATTTGCTGCAAGTTAGCATTAAAAAGCTTTTACATCCATTCTTTTTACGACTGAAGATCAAATTGGGAAACAATTGGCTTTCAAGTTTTCAAGTTCCAAAACAGGCTGATGTCTATAGCTGGCTAGACTGAAAAGCTCCTCTTTGCTGGAAATGCCTGTGCCAGATGATAAAAGACGTGTGATGCACAAGACTTCAATTTAGCTTCAAAGAGTAACACATTCACAAAGTAAGAGGACAATATAGTTTTAGTTGTTTTTAGTGTTGCATTGTTGAGGACTACACCATTTAACAACTTAGAGAGAAAGCATTTGCTTCTCTGTCATAAAATGTTTACAGCAGTTACTACAGTTTTAAAAGCGTAATACACCATTTTAACAGCCAAGTGAGACGAAAATTACAAGGAGCTAGTATTTAGTCTCACTAAAAAACTCAGACGTTTATTTTGGGAGTATTTACTTGAAATGAAGCAATGGAAAGACACTCATTTCTGTTCCTAATTTGTGGAGGAGACGTTGGAGAGATGGCGACTTTAACAAATCCATATCAGGAAGAAAAAATACTAATGCATGCAAAAAATATATATTTATTGAATTTGCTCATTTTTTTTAGGGTTAGTGGTTGTGCGCAATTAAATTATCTAAAATTAGTTGAACTTAATTATTTTAAGTTACCTTAGCACAATTAAATTAAGATGATCTTAGTAAAAATGAGTTACTGTAAATACAGCAAAGCTACTATTATCTAATCATGTTAGTTCTACTTAAATGTAGAAATATAAACTTTTTATACTACAGCACCAGCACACATTAGTAAGCTAACCATAACTAACACTCAATTGAAACAGAAGCTGATTATGGCGTGAACATTTTCAATGTAAATGCTTTTAAATCAAGTAATTTACACTTAACTAATTCATGTCAATGAGACACTTATCATCCTAAACAAATGCTCTGTTAAGTTTCAACTACATATTATTTATTTAGGTAATAACAATTTTGTGCACACAGTTGTGTTTTGTCAAAATAAGTGCCTGGTGCAGACGCGTCTAAAGGGTTTATGATTAAAGAGATGCTCACGTTTGCCAGATACTCACATGCGTAATCAGAGTTTACTGTTAAGGGAGTGTCTTTCGTGTATTTTGTGAACGTGAGCGTCTCTTTTATCATAACGGTTTTGACGCGTGTGCTACAGGCACTTATTTTGACAAAACACATGATGCACATGGTTCAAATGACGCAACAAACACATATTTTGAAAACACAATGACACTCTGAACACTTATTTTGAATTTGCGCCCCTCGGACGAGCAGTCACGAGCCGCCACTGCTGTATGTGGTAAATTAATTGTGTTTTTGTTGTTTTTCAAAGCTTAATGGCTTCACTGTAAAAATGTGCCGCCTAAAATTGTTGATTTGAAATTTTGACTAGTGGTGAGTGTCTATAACTTATGTGGTACATTTATAGAGTGGTATATAACTTAAAGGGATAGTTCACCAAAAAATTTCTTTGTTCTGGTGAACACAAATAAAGTTCTATTGAAAAAATGGTTGTAACCAGATCTTGGGCACCATTGACTTCCATTGTATTATGAAATACTGCATACTGTTGAAGTCAATAATGAAATACAAAAAAGTACAATGTGGTAAAACCGTCAAGAGAAAGCTAACCTAAAAAACGGCTTTAGGTAAGATATAAAAATACACTACAAGTTTAAATTGCTTATCTTAATTTGATAAGTTAGAGTAAAATAAAAACATGATATGATTTATTGATCACATTGCATTTACTTTTACAGCTTTGAAGTGATGTGAAGGTGAGTGAAATGTTTTAATTTTTGGATGAATCATCTCTATAAATAAAGCTTTCATTTTGTCTTGTGTGTTCAAAATATTCCCTTTCAAAAACATTTCCATATCAAGTTAAGAAAGGGAGAATGAAAGAAAGAGATGTTTGTCTTACAAAAGTCCATCTGTATGTAATCAGACACTCAATGTCTAAACTATTCTGTTTTCCAGATATCTCTATTTAAGAAGTAGCCTATTAAAGTCACTGCTTGATGATGGCTACATCTTCTGACCCATTTGTGTGCCCCCCATCACTTCTTGTCTTCCTGCACCACTGCTTCAAATAGAGAGGAATGTAAGCTGGAGCAGACTCTTTACTCTCCTTTAAAAGTGACTCTTGTGTTATGCTACCCTCTTTATTGTGTTTGGCAGAAACATGAGTCAGAGAAAGCTGATTTTCCATGATTAAGATCATAGAAATGTACTTGAGTTTTAATGTTGTGTTGTCTGCTTCGTCTAGATAACATTAATATGGAGGGATGGAAACATAAGGATTCCAGAATATCTTAGTGGGTGGGTAGAAATGTGGCCTGTTTCAATTTATATGAGTCTGCCTATAATGTTTAAACTCACTGAAAACTCCTCAGCATTTCAACCTGCTCCCCATCTGAATCTTGTGAGCCTTCTGGCTAACATGCCCTCCCTCTTCTCCCTGTCTGTGTTTTGTAAGTTACTCTGTATCTCACTCTCCTCTCTCGACTGTAGTTCTGCTTCTTTTCCTCCCCCTCTCTGCTTATTCGCTCTTTTCCTGCAGTCTGTTCTCTTATAACAGTTTCAACCTCTTCGCATTATTTTCTCCACAAATTTTTTTCTCCGTCTCTCACTCCTTACCCATACCTCCCAAATCCCAATGGGGTCTCCACACGTGGTTCACTGTAGGTCGTATTGTGGTCAGTCTGAGCTTTATGTTATTCATTCAACACTATTCAGTGGGATATGTGTTTACAGAAGTACAAATGAACAGGTCTGTAATATTAATAAGGCTAATAATCTAAACTCTGATTATAAACCTAACCCTTAGCATATGGTAGGAGTTTAAAGCAAGGTTAAAAAGATTTTTAGATATGTTGTGTCTTTTCCATATTACTCAGACTTCCTTGCCACCATAGGGAAATTACATTAGTCTGTGACATTGGAAGCCAACAGTAATTCCATTTGGAAAGGTGGAAGGAATTTTCAAACAAGAAAGATAGTAGTCTAGTACTAGATAGAAGTTTCTTTGTTACATTGCCGATTCAAATGTACTAATGAACTAATTAGGGTGGCCATACGTGCCAGTTCCGCCAGACACGTCCCGATCAGGTTTTCGGGTGCATTCTCCGGAAGCCGCGTTGGACGACCGCATATGTCATCAAGTTTTAATATTTCAGGTTCAATTTAAGACCGCATACCTCATCAATGTTTAATATTTCGGGTTCAATTTCAGAAAAGCAACCGTTACATTTGAAGGTAAGAATAAAACTACAATGACAGTATGTCTTAAAAGAAAATCTTTCTAATGTATTTTAACTGAAATTTGAGAACCTTGATGACGTATGCAGTCGAGCAACACGACTTCCGAAGAACGCACCCGAAATCCTGTTCGGAACGTGTTTGGCGGAACTGGCACGAATGGCCACCCTAGTACTAATATGACGACGCCTCTTCTTCTTCTAACTCCTCTCCCGGGGCATCATGGGATAGTGAAGTGTCCGTCGTATGCACACTTCAAAATCTAACAGGAACTAGTTGGTCAGTACCCAGACTTTTCGCCTACTTTTTTTGGAATATTATGAATTCGGACATACTACTCACCTTGCCTACTGCTACTATATAGTATGAAAGTAGGCGGTTTCGGACGCAGCATAGGGAACTCAGGAACAGCCATCTTGGACAGAACAGAGATACCAGGGTGCATTCCAATTCAGGGTCTGCATCCTTTTAAGGCCGCGGACTTTAAAGGCAAGGCTTGATATTTGCAGGTGGCAGCCTCTAAAGGCCACCAAGTGAACTGAAATGAGACGGTCTAACCAGAGAGGGAGTTTTGTCACTAGCTGTTCCCGCCCATTATGCTTGTCAGCGGGACACAGCAGCTGAGACCTATCAGACTTTTAAAAATAAATATGAAGCCAGATATGCTTTTATCGTATTTAAGGAAATATAACACATTGATGCAGATTAAACTTTTCAACATTAAATTAAATTTAAATTTGAATCTTGGGATAGTCAAGGCTGTAAAGGATTCATCTATGGATCCTTGATTTCAGGGGGAAAAAGTTCACATTTTGAGGCTTGTATGTAAAAGAGCCTTCGAGTTGGGACAGCCTTCATCGCGACTCGGTGAAAACATTTGCCTTCAAATAGGGCCTTGGAAGGCCACAGCCCCTGAATTGGGATGCACCCTGAAACAGCCATCTTGGCAAGGGCAGAAAAACTATGGAGCTTGGAAGTCACCATGTTAGCTGACCTACAGGAAACTGAGGGGCGACCATCTCTTTTGACAGTACTCGGAGATGCTGGTAAGATGACCATCTTGAAAACTGGTTCGGGTGTGGTAACCATCTTGTGAAGTGGCTCGGTTACGCCAACAATCTTGTGAAGTGGCTCGGGTGTGGCAGCCATCTGGTGAAGTGGCTCGGGTGTGGCGGCGGCCATCTTGAGCGTGGTGCACACAGGCTCTTTATAACCGGCTTGGTTCCACAGCCTGTAGAGCCTGGTGCTGACTGCCTCCCCTAAAAAAAAAACTGTCTAGGCGAGGCCTCCTCCGCTTTAACCTCGCCCACAGTTAAGAGGGACCTGCTCAGAGCCAGCTCTACAAAATCCTCAAAACTCTCCTGAGGAACATATGGGATGAGTTCTGTACATAGTGGTTTGTTTCAAATTTTAAGAAAAATTGGTGAAGTGAGCAAGATCCAAAACATCTTGTGTATGTTCCTCAAGAGTGAGGATCCTGGCGTGGCGGAGCATCAGAAGTTGCATTTCCGGCAACCAGAATGTGGCTGGATCTATTTTTGGTCAGTCAAAGACAAAGAAGACCCAACCATTACATCCAACGTTCATTCACTGACTAACCCCAGACAACTGAAACACTGAGCAATATATAGAGGGTATGCATCGATATCACTTCAACACATAAACACGCCCCCTTAGGAAAGAATAAGTGGCAAAACATTGAACAAAATGCCTGGGTTAAATAGAAAGCGGCAGTATAACTGACAGTTGTCTTTTTAAATTGAATTTAGTTGGCCTTGACAGTGACCCTAACATCCATCTTGGCACTTGACCAGGCTACTCTTTTGCTGACATATACTGTATGTTTGTCTTGCCTAATAATACCAAACTACAAATTCTTCTTGAATCTGTTTGCACAGTGATCAGACATCAACTTCCCTCATTTTAGACGCGTTTTTGCAAATTTCAAGCTACATGCTAATGCTATGGCTCAGACTTTTTGCCACTCAGTGGGCGTAACCGCAGTCACTTTTGCCGAAGGTGAAGTCATGTGAACACTCTCTATACTGAGGGGAAAATGAGATGACGAGACACACCTGGGAAACAATCAAGAACAAGGACCAATGAAACAAAAAACAACACAGATATACAAAACATGGGCGACAAAACACAAGACAGGACTGATCACTACAAGCTCATTGTCACCAAGCTTTGAATATACCTGAAATGTTATAGGATGGTGCTCCAATAAGGTCAAAATTCAGGGAAAAACCTCCACTTTAAAAAAAATACCCCCTTCTTGGGTCAAATATAAACATTTTCAGGGTTAATTTAACCCAGTTGCTGGGCTTCTATCTTTTTGATCCAACATTGGGTTTGAAATTAACCCAACATTTTGTGTATAATATTAAATTAGTTTTGCCATATTGCCATGCAACTTCATTCTTTAGATGTTTTGGATCTTGCTCAGCCGTCGGGTTAACTTAACCCAGAAATTTTTTATATTTGACCCAACAATGGGTTGATACAACACAGCATAGGTTAAATTGCAACCATACCGACTGGGTTTGTCCCTTTTTGACCCAAAGCTGAGTGACGCATGAAGTGAGTTGATAGCAAGTTAACATCTGAGGTTGTACTGTACCTCAGCAAGGCCTTGGTGTATTGACAAAACATTGCAAGTGTTACTGATTTCAAAGCAATTTGTTGGCTATTTGTGGTGTCTCTTGTCTTTTATGCAGCTTGACGGCACTCAAGTCAGTGTATTTTCTGCAAAATATCTGCTTTTGATCGGTTCACATAAACAACATTATGGATAAACGCTGATAATGCTGCTGTATTGAATTTACACAGAAGGCGGCACAGGGCCTGAAATGGATCAGAGCTGGCATTCATTCTGTAAGTCTTGCATCTTTACACAGTTAGTAAGCAGTCACTTAGCAGTCTTAACATGGCTGTGTTTAGATGCCCTAGGTTACTTTGGATACAACTATTTCCTGTTTATCTTAGAAAAGATGGATGTTTTGTTTTTGTTTTAATAGCAAAACTTCAAAACCAGATCAGCAAATTCCAGAACAATGAAAAGGACACATCTGAAAGAAATTATTATTTTTTCTTTGTTAACAACTTCTGTATTTGATGCAAAGTGCAATCTGCACTTTTGTCTCTCCTCCATGTACAGATGTGTACACATTTAGTGCCAATATGAAATCTTTAGGTGTAATTTTGAAAGGCCACCACCGCAGTGATAGCTAGGAACCATTTCGTTCTGACAGCGTATATCACGATGATGTCACATTAATTGTGAACTTACAGATTTGATTATTACCAGTTAATTTATGGAGATGTGTTAGAGAAAACCCTAAAAACCTGTATAAAACCATCAGGAGATCCTTTAATTTGAGGTTTATCCTGATTTTTTAGGTGTAGGCTACTTCCATTTGACTCATTCTTGTCTTTCTCATTCTGTAATTCTTCATCATGGTTCCCTTCCCCCTGTTTATCTGCAGACAGCCCGACACTCTTGACCCCCACCCACCCCGGCTGTTATTAGATTTTCAGCTTCAGTGTAATAAAAAGACTTTGTGTGCAAGACTGCAAGCATTTAAGCCACTTTGTAAGTGTATTAAATGTCTTTTTGGTTAGCAGCGCCTTTGAGTTGGATCTTGTCACACGTTCTTGACTTCTTGGAGACTTTCAGCGAGTTGTCCACAGTGAATGATACTCTGTTTACTCAGCTGACTGCATATCTGTTTCAGTACCAAAACAAAACTAAGCACCAGCTCATCCATTATAAGCCCAGATCTCAAACAGATTTCTAAATACTTCTTGGAGCATGTTAGATCCAATAAATAACCCACTTCCTACCAGGAACCCATTTTTCCATATATGGTTCTTGAGTCGGCTTTAAGGCACTTTTATGATTGAGATACGTTTTTAAAGGGTATTCAAATCAGCTTTTTGTTTTCTTAAAGTTCTGCAAGTTATTTTTTTTTTGTTAGCTTTCTTTCTCCACGTAGCCCCTTCATTTCTTTAGTACTGTTTTATTGCACTCCTCCATAGCTGCTCATGTGTCTCTCCTCTGCTTCTTCTCACACCCCTTTTCTCTCTCTCTCTCTCTCTCTCTCTCTCTCTCTCTCTCTCTCTCTCTCTCTCTCTCTCTCTTACACACACACAGGCATTCTCGTTCTCCCCATCACCACTCACTGTCACTTCTCTCTCTTTCTGAACTTTCAGTTTGTGGATCTGTGGAGTATAATTTTCGGCCGTCAATACGGCACCATGAGGAACCAGGCAGCACTGTCTCTTTTCTGCCTGTCCCTGTTGGCTCACTGCTGGACGTACGTTGTTGGAGTGTCTGTAAATGGACTTAGATACCTGGATAAAGAAGACGGTGAAGCTGAGGTCAACTCCAGAACCCCAGAGCAGCATTTGGGGAACAACAAACAAGCAGGTACAAATGCTTTTGGGGTGGTTTGTCAAGTATGTCTTTTGCAATTTGCGTAAATCCAGTTGCGGTGTATTCAGGTTATATGTCAGATAATGTAAAAATAATTTAAATTAAGACGGTTCAGTGCAGTTCTTGTAGTTACATGAACAAGTTGTCAATGTCGGTGACAGCTCCAGGAAAAGCAGCACGTTTAATATTCGCACCTGCGCTTGGAGAAGCCACGTCTGACAAGCCAACTCACTGAGGAAGAAAAAAGCTGATGAAAGGAAGATGAAAACTATAACTGTACATGTTGTAGACAGACTTTTACCCTTTCAAAAGAACATGCCATGTAAAACACTCATATTGCAACTCAGACAGAGTATAGCGGATGGGATTTAAGATTTAATTGCTGCTGAGGTTTTACTAGGGCTTGGAAAATATGGTTAATAGCAGGGTTTTGCATTTAATAACACATCATTTCCAGCTGATGCAAGGACACTGATTCACTAATACACTCTGGATACCACTAAAATTGTTTGGTAATGGGAATCGCAGACATCCATCCTATGTTTCAGTTACCCTGTGAAGACTGTATTTACATTTCGTAGGTAGAAATTCATTGTCATTTTTTTGAATACTCTTGTGTATTGGTTACAGGTTATACTTTGCCCATAATAAGGCCGAAATGCTTCACTATTTACACGAACTAGGGATGGGCTTTCGATTAAAGTTTTTTAGTCGATTGTCGGGAGAATTAACGATCGACTATCGATTAATCATTAATATTTTAATAATAAAAATAATTATTTAACTTTTATAATTAAAAAATGTTGAATACAAAAATTCAGCGTGTTTTCCTCCATGAGACCTTTATTACAAGATCAACTTGTGGCAAACAGTTAAACTACATTTAGTTAGACAAATGGAACATATATGCGCTTGAATATGCGGCACTGTAAAGCAGCGGAACCTGCAGCTAGGAGCCGCATTCTTAAACAGAGACCTCATTTGTTCCAAAAAATCATGACCTCTTCATTATTATTTTTTTAAAATCAAAACGGAAGGTCACAGATAACGGAGTATGGTGTCAAATATTGCATTCTGGTGGTAAAATGTTGAATTGCTGCCACACAGTGAAATTCATTTAATTGCTTCAAGACAAACGCTACGCTAGGCAACGCAACCTGCATTAGATAAAAAAAGTATTTGATTAATCAATAGCACAATTAAAGTCATCGACTAAATTCTTAACGATCAATTATCGATCGTCGATTAATCATGCCCATCCCTAACACGAACGCAAGGGATTTTTGAAACCCCACGTACTTTGTACGCGCAGGTCGTGCATGTGCCTACAGGGAATGTAGTATGTTGCCTTGGAGATGCATTGCATTTTGTCGCAATGCGCATGCGTCGAATGTCTGTGTACTGCAGGATCTCTTAAACCTAAATGAAATTAAATCCTAATTTCTAATTCTAATCGAATGACTTCAGGACTTCAGTCTCCTCAAAAAAGCTCAAGATGTGTTTCGTGCCAAGACAGGTCACACTAAACACTGACTGATGCCTGAAGAAGACATTTAGTCCTGAAAATGGTTTTGTTTTTAATTTTGTGTACATATTTCCTGTTTTTTTCTGTTTTTATCTTAACAAAGAGTGAAAAATAAATATGGATAGACATTAAAACTTTGCTAAAACAATAAAGCTGGTGCTGGTGGCCTAAGACTTTTGCACAGTACTGTATGTTCCTCTGAAACAACATCAAGGTGTACTGTGAGTAATCTGCTGTGGGTTTCATTTGAAGCTCTAGTAAACCAACTTTAAACACACCTGTGCACCAGCCCAGACCAAACCGCTGGTCTGTTAGGCCAGATGAGTTACTATTCTTGGAATGAATGCCAAGCTAAAAGAGGACAGATGTAGAAAACATCTTGATAAATACCATAAACCTTTGACTAAGCAGCAGCAGAAGGTCTGGTTTACATTGTAGCTTATTCTGGCCAAGAACAGCCCACATAGTCAGAAAGATGCAATCTGACAGACACAGTTTGTTTAATGTGTTCATGGGAAATAGATTATTTAAGGAATAATTGAAAATGGGCTGTTGAATTATTTAAAAATACTTCACACCCAAAGTGGTAATGTGGCATGACGCAAAGCGGAGTTACACTGGTTGTTAATACTTTTGACAGGTCAGGTGTGTGTTTATCAAAAACATTTCTCAACCAATCAGAATATAGCATTTAACAGCCCCATGGTATATATCACAATAAAAAATTTTTTTTGTAATTAACTCAAATGAAATGGAAAATGGAAATCTAGAAGGTTCTGCTGTGAAAATATCATGTGAAAAAGAGCTTGTTTTATCAGCATTTTAATTGTATGGGCTGATAAAAAACCTTGTGTGCCTCCAGTCCCAAAAGTTGTGTAAAACCAGCCAATCAGATTAGAGCTTGCCAGATCAAGAAAGAAGTTTCCCGTTTTATACATATGCATCAGATTGCTAGTAACTGTCTTGGTGAAATCTTGACAATGGTGCCTATATATATTCGTATACTGTATACTGTAAGGGTTTTCTCCAGAAAACAAGAGGAAAAGCTCTGCATTAATTTAAAAATAATTTTACCATTATGCATTGTGAAAGAAACCTACCAACAATTATAATTGGTTTTGTTCCCTATAAGTTAGTGCACATGATCTGATATTGTTCAACCTTATGTGAGCAACATACGTTTAACTTAAACAAGTGTCTTTGCAGTGTTATTTCCCTAAAATTGGCAAAAAGGCCAAAAAGGTTTTTGGTATTGAAACAACTCAGTTCCCAGCCTGTGCTGACTGACAGGTAAAGTTTAAGTAAATGCCTAAAGTAAACGTTTACCAGATTGCACTAAGGCTCCTGAGGATTGGCATTGTGCTCCAGTTCTGTGTGGGTAATGATTTCACAGCAACAGGGAGGAATGTTGCCAAAACTTTTCCTAGCTGTCATGAAACTGCCCTTTTGAGACGGGACAGGGTGGGCTTCAAGTGCCAGAACGTCTGTGTCAACATAGAAAGACTTTAGAATGAACTAGAATGAACTTTAGTATAGGACTGTCTGTGTGTTTCGCTCATTGTATGCACTGTTTATAGGACTTTAATAATGTGAATATTATTACACATTTGAGTGATTCTACAGTTTCGGGCTCACTGTGTGTATATATATATATATATATACACTGCCATTTAGTGCAGAGATCAACTCATTTGCATTTTAAAGGACACACCAAAAATGGCACATTTTTGCTCACACCTACAAAGTGGCAATTTTAACATGCTATAATAAATTATCTATATGGTATTTTGAGCTAAAACTTCACGTACTCTGGGGGCACCAAAGATTTATTTAACATTTTAAAAAACTTGTGACGTGTAAAATCATTTATGTTTCTCTAGGCCTGCAAGTGGAAATCATTCCACCCTATGCAGAGATTGAAGTCGGCCAGCGTAAAGCATTGTTGTGCAGAGGTAAGGCAACAGTTTAACCTTATAGGTTCATTTAAAGGTGACATAGAATGATTGAACGGGGTATTTATCCTTGTTCTGTGATGTGACATGTAGACAAAAAAAAACTGTTGGGGCTGTAACGCCTTAGAAGCTTCCTAAAAACCTCTCTCAGATAGCTCTATTATGGTGGGGGATTTTAAGCAAGTGGTTTTGCACCTAGTTGGCTCCCCCTACTGGCTTAACTTGCAATCTCATTAGTGATTGGCTGACTTTGCTGCCACTCAAACAATTTAGCCAATTATTTTAAAGTGGAGGGGCAGTTAGATGCCTGTGATGTCATAAGCATCAGTTTTTCAGATTGGACCGTTTTCTGGCTGACATTTCTAAAAGAGGAATTTCTATGAGACTGAGATGTTTAGCATGTCTAGAACTTTTTGTATGTTCGGGAATGCAGGTAGACTACCATTATTCAAAAAAGACAAGGTAAAAATGGTTTTTCATTCTCTGTCCCCTTTAAAAAAGCAAAATAAAGTTTCATACTAATTAGATTTTTTTGGTGAACAGTCCATTTAACAATGAGAGTCTCATTGCATTTGAAAAACACCATCCGTAGTGTAACATAGATATAAGACTAAATTGCTGGACATGGATTTGTTGTTAAACTACTGTAGCTTAGACTATAAGTTTCATTTCAAACACTTCTTTCTGTTTCAGCTGTTGGGGATGCAGAGGAGATTGACTGGTTTACTCCTAATAGTGAAAAACTATTAAAAAATAATAAGAACTTTGAGGTACACAAACATGGAAAATCAAGATCCACTATTATTGTTCTCAATGCGGATTCAAACAGTGCTGGGATATACACATGTGTGGCCAGAAACAAGGAGACAGAATCACAAGCCACAGCCAAGCTTGAAATCCACTGTAAGTATTTACATTTATCTACTGCATTACTTACATGTGATCCCAAATATTATGACAAGAATATCGAAGTCTAGACGGTACTGGAAAGTTTCATGTGGTGAAACATTATGGATTCAGTGTTTTAAACAAAATAAATAAAAGTAACCCATACTCAAAATGTGACCTCGTATTGCATATTTCCCCTGCTGATCTCATCACAGATCGGAGTACCCCACCCCTTTAAACACAATTGAAATTTGTATCCGATCAATCTCAATCTTATTGATTAAGGTGTTTACATGAAGGCTTTTCAATACGATTGAGCCATCAATACGATTACAAACGGATTATTTGGTTGCATGTAAACGTACCTACTGCAGCGCCCAGGGAGCGTTGGGGGGCAGGTTCTTAAACACACCTTGAGCACATCCTGTTGGCCATGAGATTCAAAGCAGTGAACTTTGGGTTACTTACTAACTAGCCATTAGGGCATGAATACCAAAATACTAAACTACTAGATGCTTACTAAACCATTCAGTCACTTTGTTAACTTCAAGCACACATTTGGTCTGCAGATTGAACTTAAATGAATCATGAAATCTATGAAGTGAAACAAAGACAAAAATTAAAAATAAAATATCATGGATCACAAACCTGAATCTTGACTTTTGCTTTTCAAAATATGTGTTCGGTGCGTCATGTGAACCTACAGTATGTGTCATGTCAAAATAAGTGCCTGTTGCACACGCATCAAAACCGTTTATAATAAAAGAGACGCTCACGTTCACAAAATACTTGCAAGACACTCCCTTAACAGTAAACTCTGATTACACATGAGATTATGTGAGTATCTGGCAAACGCGAGCGTCTCTTTTATCATAAACCCCCTTTGACATGACGTGTGATGCACGTAGATTCACATGATGCGCTAAACACATATTTTGACATGACGGGCTACATACATGTTAAGACAAGCTTCGCATTGTGCGCCCTGAAAAAGAAGTCACCATCCGCCACTGGGATGATCGTATTTTGTCGAATTGTTTTGGAAAAGGGAGCCGGGTTGAGTACCAAAACACACGTGTAGCCAATCAGCAGTAAGGTAGATGTCTACTGAGCAACATCGTTGCCTGGGTTGAGTAGGGGCGTCTTTGTTTAGGTGATGTCAAATGTCAACATTGGCTTTTAGAGATCATGCACCCCGCCTTTAAGCTATTGAATGCAATATACAATATGTTGTAAATTCAGAGTGTATTGTCAAAATGTAGCCGACATCCCGGTAGACAAATTCCTCCCTTGATCTTTTTATAATTATGGTAAAGCTCAACAAATTTTGGTGGTCTTTTGCATTTAAAAACAGAATTTCTTCAGAATTTGTGTGGTTGTTTTTAACCGTTTTTAGTTTAAAGTCTATTTCTGCATTGTATCACATCAACAGCTCTAATCAGAAAAGCTTGGCAGGATGTTTGGAAAGACATGCTCTGTTTCCTGCATTGGTAATCTAATGAGAATGTTTATATGTGACAATCTGACCTCATTTTGTGTGCGTGTGAGCTGTGAAATACTCTTATGAGGGTGCGTGACCTCATTTCATTGCCGTTACTATTGGGCCTTAAGCTACAAGTCATTGGACTCTGCAGTATTCAAACTATACTCCCTTCTCTTGTAAATCACGTTAAACTGAGGATGAACTGCAGTAAAGCTGCTTGTAGTTTGAACTGTGTTTTCTTGAGCTGATGATTAACACTCAATGATAATCCCAGCAATATAGTTTGTGAATGTTTTTAATGCTGATTAATGTATGTAGTGTCAGTGAAATGACTCACATGAGTTCATATTTAAAATAAAACACAAGTTACTGCCCACCTAGACGTGTAAAAGGAGACCCATTTTATGCAAGCAATTTGGCGTTTAAAAGACATCTAATAACCATCCAAACACAGCCCAGATGTCTAGGTTAAAACAAGCAATATTTGGTCTGTTGGTGAAAATTTTGTAGATATCTAACCAAAGCACATTAATAAATAAAATAAAATGAATAAATGAAACCAAACACATTGTAATCACTGATGCAACATCACGTCCCGCATAAAGTTGCTTTGGCAAAAACTATTTTTTTTGGGGCTGGAAGTGGGTTACTCATAGACAGATTATATCCGGTCTAAAGATGGTGAAATGATGGCAATTGCTTGCTGGGATATATTTACAGTATATATTTCAAATACACAAGTGTGAAATATATTAATTTCACAAAAAGCTAAATATACAAGTGGGTGATTCCAGTGAAATTAGACTTATGAGGTGTCATGAAACATTTTGATAAAAAAAGTAAATGCAAAGTAAGAGTATCAAAATAAAAAGCATTCAGTTACAAACATCTCTTCATGTACTATTTGTTTTTTCCACATTTAAGGGGGAAATTTTCATTACCGCAACGTGTCCATGACTGGATTTGGGTTCTTTGACATAGAAATATTTATAATTAAAAAATCTAAAAAATAAAAAGCTTCAGTGCACGTTATACTATAAACATTTACAGTAAAGAAACATGTAGCATTTGATGATCATTGGTAAATGTAGAGACAATAATAAGGAACATAAATGTGTCCAAGATCAATTTTCTCATCCTCCGCAACAATTTTCAATCATTGTTTAAGCCCTCAAGGAACTAACATTTAAAAAAAAAAGTTGGGACATAATTGACTGTGACACTCAAGATTGCTACCAGGTAAACAGATCTTTTTTTTTCTCTCCAGATAAAAGTTGAAATTTAACTTTTTAGTTCTCATTACCGAAACATGAGTTTGTAAATGCATATATTTAATGGGGACATAGAATGATTGAACGGGGTATTTATCCTTGTTCTGTGATGTGACATGTTGACAAAACTTTTTTTGTTTGGGTCTGTAATGCCTTAGAAGCTTCCTAATAACCTCTCTCAGAAAGCTCTATTAGGGTGGGGGATTTTAAACAAGTGCTTTTGCACCTGGCTTAACTTGCAATCTCATAACTGATTGGCTGACTTTGCTGCCACTCAAAAAATGTAGCCTATTATTTTAAAGTGGAGGGGCAGTTAGATGCCTGTGATGTCATAAGCATCAGTTTTTCAGATTGGGCAGTTTTCTGGCTGACATTTCTATGAGACTGAGATGTTTAGCATTTCTAGCCCTTTTTGTATGTTTGTGAATGCGGGTAGACCATTATTCAACAAAGACAAGGTGAAAATGGTTTTTCATTCTCTGTCCCCTTTAATGTAATATCATGTTCCAGTAATGATCATTTTTGATAATGATAATCTAAAAAATTGTAATAATTCTATAGGAAATATTTTTTAAATCCTCTAAAAAATAATGATTATAGCAAGTTCAGACCTTAAGAAAAGAAATTGGCTTTTAAAATTTTTTTATGCTGGACAAGTGTGCTCAAGAATGTCGAGTTGCTTCAAATTATAAATCTGTTTCATTGTGTTCACAAGTACAAACTTATTAAATCTTCCTGTGATACGGCTACCTTCTAAACAAAACCCATAAACCCTGACTCCCAGAAGTTGTCTAAAGACTGCCAATAGAAAATAGGCATGAGACGTCTGTAAGTGCACAGTGGGCGGTCTGTAGACGTGAAGTTTGCGGCTGAAACTAACCACAATATAACCTTCAACTACCTCTTACCTAACCAGATGTGTGATTATAGTCTAAGATTGTGGCGTACACTAAACTACAGTCTTCTTTCTACTGTATTCTGAAATTCAACATTGACTTCTTTATTTTTCACTGTAGTGAAGAGAATACGTAGAGAATCAAAGAAAGAAGGAAGAGGAAAACGACAGAAAGAGCCAAAGCCCACCAAAAAACCCAAAGCGCCCAAGCCCACCAAGAAACCCAAGGGTGAAAAGAAGCCCAAAGGAGAGAAGGGTGGGAAGAAGAAAGGCAAGAAAAACAAAGAGGAGATCATTACCACCACCACCACCGTGGCACCCACAACCACTGTGCCCCCCACAACCACTTTGCCCATTGAGTATGATGACTTTTATGATCCTGATCCTGACCAATACTGGGATGAAGGTTAGAAAAACATTTCTCTTTCAGACTGAAACCAAACCAAACTGCTCTGTGGTGATTTATGACATGATTTTAGATTTAGGAAAAAAAAACTTATTGATATAAAACAAAAGCACTCAATAAAACAATGAGTTATAATAAGGCATGCATTGATACAAAAATTCTGTGCTGATACCAATATTCAGTATTTAGATTTTTACCTTTAAAAAAAGACATATACCATCCAATAATAACATTTGATAACATGTTGGTTTAAAAAAAACTTACTTCTATATTTGATCTCACTTAAATCACTTCTTGATGTCCATAGTATATACTACGGCAAAATCCACACAACCTCCAACTGTAAAGTCCACAGCATTCCCGACAGATTTTCCTCCTATAACGGACGATTACGCCCTACCTTATCCTGACTTAGGTGAGTTGAAATAAACAGCATTAACATAAATGAGCAATTATTTCCACCATTAATGTCTATGATTTTATTTGAAGATGATGACTACTGGAAGGTAGAAGAGCCTGTACCCACAACCCCTCCGACTTCTGGCCGTCACAGTGATGATGATGAATACTGTAAGGCCTCTATTATGATTCACTTTTGAGTAGAATTTGAAGTAGAAATGTAATGACATTTACCACTTGTGCTCCCTTTTTGTTTAGTCTAAGGCTAATTTTGGTTAATCTCTAATCTATTTTATAATACAAACTAGTTTATCTTCTTTTGTGAACAGATGAAGTAGCAGAAACCCTGCCTTTCCCTGATGGTAAAGAGATCAGCTCTACTGATGATGACTGGCTGGAAAGCACCATAGGTAAGTCATTCATTCAATGCCAAGGCTAAACAGCTGTACAATGATTTAAAAAGTGCTGTGTGTAGATTTTTAGCCGCATCTAGTGGTGAGATTGTGAATTGCACTCACATTATCCAAACCAAACCATGCCCCAGCGCGATTGTCACCTCTCCCCACTCCCCCAGATGCATGCACTAACACTGTACTTTATCGATCCGAGTCCGGGCAGGCTTTCGTCATTAACTCTTTTGCCGCCATATACGAGATATCTCGTCAATCAAGAGAAAACACTTCCCTGCCAATGACGAGTATTTCCGGCTATCCGCAATACTGCCATTATCCACCAGGTGGCGCCCTTCCGCAACTTTTTAAACCCGGAAGTTTTGCCCTATGGCAAGCAGCTGTATGTCCGTGTCTGTTTTAACTCTTTCACCGCCAGCATTTTTTATGATTTTCACAAAAGTTTAATGCCTTCCAGAAAATGCTTCTTTTTAAATATATATATACATACAATATATGAAATAAGAGAACAGAACCTCTGCTTTCAAACAAAAAAATCAGTTTCATCCTACCTTCATGTGTTCTGTTTTTATCACCTCTCAAATATGTGTAGGTTTCATCAAAAACACCAAATTTTGAGCAAAAAGCTGAGATAATTCAATTTTTGTGAAGGACTTTTGATAGAGATCAGATGCAGAGCGATCTTTAAAACATACATGGACATACAGCTGTTTGCCCTAGGGCAATACTTCCGGTTTTTATAAGTTGCGGAAGAGCGCCACCTGGTGGATAATAGCGGTATTTCAGATTGACGAGATAGCTTGTCAATGGCGGGGAAAGATTACATATTCAAAAGCTGCTTACAAAAGAACTACTGAAGGTAGGATGAAACGGTTTTTATGTTTGAAAGCAGAGGGTCTGTTCTTTCATTTGATATATTGTATGTTTATATATTTAAAGAAGAACATTTTCTGGAAGGCATTAAACTTTTGTGAAAATCATGAAAAACGCTGGCGCTGGCTGGAAACTTTTTTTAAAAATGTTGGCGGCGAAAGAGTTAAGATGCGATTGTTTTGAAAAAAGCAGGAAGTTAAGCTTTCTCTTAACACTGGAACCCACCATAATGATAAGTCTGTGTTTTTTATTCGGAGTCGTTTGGTGCGCGATTATAGACAGCCCTCTCACATGTCATTATATTGCTTTGTTGATCTGTCACGTGTGCAGCTCGGACATTCACGTAACCCTGCTGCGCGCATCAAAAGGTTTTTACGGAGGCAGATGAAGGTGAGTGGTCGCGCAACTGACGTCTTCACCTTTTGAATCGCGCTCAGGCGCGAGCACGGTTTGGTTTGGATAGTGTGAGCTGACCCATCCCATTCGAAATGCATAGAGAAGCTACGGTAGCAGCCACAGGACAAACATGTCATTGTCTGAGACAAAGTAGTGAAGAAACGCTCTGTAGAACAGTTTATCCGTTCAGGGCTACTTTAAAAATATACCGACTTAAAGGAATAGTCTACTCATTTTCAATTTTAAACTATGTTATTACCTTATCTAAGAAGAGTTGATACATCCCTCTATCATCTGTGTGCGTGCACGTAAGGGCTGGAGCGCGCTGCGACACTTCAATAGCATTTAGCTTAGCCCCATTCATTCAATGGTATCAAACAGAGATTAAGTTAGAAGTGACCAAACACATCAACGTTTTATCTATTTAAGACAAGTATTTATACGAGCAAGTTTGGTGGCACAAAATAAAAATTAGCGCTTTTCTGAGCGGATTTAAAAGGGTAACTATATTGTATGGTGGAATAGCACTTTTGGGAGTACTTCGACTCGGCGCAGTAACACTCTCCCTCTCCCATTATAAGAGGGAGAAGGGGAGCAGATTTTTCAGGCGAGTCGAAGTACTCCCAAAAGTGCTGTTCCGCCATACAATATAGTTACCCTTTTTAAATCCGGAAGACAGTTGAGCAACTAGAAGCTTGTTTTAGACAAGAATGGGACAAGATTCCCATTCCTAAACATTGGTCCTCCTCCAGCTGTTCCTTATATGTACATTTAAATTTTCCGGCCTCTTATTGCTACCTGTCCCAACTTTTTTTGGAATGTGTAGCTCTCATGAAATCCAAAATGAGCCAATATTTGGCATGACATTTCAAAATGTCTCACTTTCTACATTTGATATGTCATCTATTGTGAATAAAATATAAGTTTATGAGATTAGTAAATTATTCCATTCCTTTTTTACTCACAATTTCTACAGTGTCCCAACTTTTTCTGATTTGGGGTTGTATATTATATTGCATTTCTGTCAAAAAATACTCCCAAAATTTACACACTACACCTTTAAATCCTTTAAAGATCTTTTTTATTTCTTTGTTGTTTTACTTGTAGTAAAAACTGCTTTTTGCATTATGGTATAGTGTTTCATTGAATGTACTAGAGTCCATAGCTTGTAATTGTTAATATAGTTTGAAAACATGCATAATGGTTGATTTAATGGCTTATTGCACATCTCAGATGTGTTTTATAGATTTATTTGTCATTTGTAAGCAGCAAATTTAAACACCCTATGAATTGGTGTTAATCGAATCAAATTAAACTTTTTAACACAATATACACCCATATTATTAAAGAAAATCCAACATGTCTGGTTGTTATAAAGAGCACCAACCCATAAGGCCAGACAATTTACAATTATTAAAGTTCTTCTACTGTAATTTTTGTGATTTAATAATGCAAAGCTTGACATGAGCATCAAACAACACCCAACACAATTACATCCAATAACTGACAAAAGAAAATATCTGAGTCCCAAATTACATACTATACTACTATAGTACTATACTCTACTATACTATACTATACTATACTATATATAAATGGTTTTATAAACATTTATGGTTTTAAAGATATTTTGGTGCATCTAACCCCACCCTTACCCTAAACCAGCCACTTCTCAACCATATAAAACACAACACGCAAGTTAAAGTACAGTTACAGGTATTTATTGCATAAATTGACCAAAAATATCAGCATAAAAGTATTACAAACATCTTTCATTGCAAACCTTGCAAACTGAAGCCATACGATCACTAAAAATATAACCTGAACATTTGAGCATGACGCAATCTGCTACGAGAGCCAATAGCGCTTCACATTCTTAGATGATGTAATGATGCACACGAGACACAAGAGAGCCAATATTTAACAATCAATCAAACATGACGTATCATTGTTTCTTCTGGCAGCAGTTTTTGAATCAGTGTACACTGGATCCCAATACATGTCATCATTGCAAAAGTATACCCCAATATAATATATATTTAGTAAACACATCTTTTGGTCGTTTTTGATGGAATAGATAAAGGACCAAAACAATCGTATGGGTTGGAGGATAGGTTTACCATGCATATATACTCAACCATCAAGTGTATGATTTTAAGTAGAGAAGTATCATCCCAAATATAACAGTATTTACAGTTTGGTGCATATACTTAAGTTAAAAGCACTTTTGTTGTATGAAAACCAAGGACATTCTGCTAAATTTAAATTTTTGTGTTTCACAAATGATCATTGGGTAAAGCATAAAGTGAAGTCCATTTTGGTTGGAAAGGTTCATTTAAGAATGCTGCATTTATTTATCATTTTGTCTTTTTTAGTCACAGAGGAGCCCGCCGTCCCTACATTTGATAGCAACTGGTATGAAGATTATGAATATGGACATGGTACAGTACTGTATATATTACTTTGATGCATCATTGTAAACATAACATGAGAAAAGTTTTGGCCTCTCTTTTGTCATAATAAGAGTTTAAACAGTGGAACATGTCATTTCTTCTCTGAAATAAACACTTTTTAGCTCAACCTTATAATTTTAAAAGCCAAGGTGCCTGTAGATTACAAAGTGCTAAAGAAGAATGAAATGCATCTTTACAAGAAACATTTATTGGGCAAAAGGAATCACTTTTGTGTCTTGTATGTGTGTTTCCACCCAAATATAACAACTAAACGTTACACAAGATAAATTGGCCCTTATCAGAAAAGCTTGGCAGGACTTATTTCAAATAAAGAAAATCCTAGGTCCAAGATTCAATAAAATAATTTCTGTTTAAACTCTAGGAAACAAACACCACATGTTTTTGATTCTGCAGCTAAAGCCTATTTTATTAAATTTAAATTAGGTTTTTTATTTGCTATCTGGCAAATATTGTTGCCTTGGGTCCACATGGTTCCGGATATATTTTAATTTGATCTGATTGCATTCATTCCCAATCAACTTCAAGTGTTTTTTTACATATTCAGCGGTGTCCAAACGTCTGGGACCACTATACTTTGTCAGCAGAACATTTGAATTTTATTTATTCATTTTTGCTTTAATGGTGCAGACTTCACACGTTTTCCCAGCATGGTGAGAGAATGATCTTAAGAGTCTGCATCAGTGAAAGCATAGACATTTCTACACTGTTAAAAGTAAAAGTTGGATCAACTTAAAAAATGTATTCAGCCCTAAAAATTGAAGTTCACTTTAAATGAAAAATTTAAATTGAAAATATTTTAGGATTTACCAATTGAAGTAATTTTAGGTTCATCCAATTTTTACTTTTTACAGTGCAATGACTTGGAAATAGTGGACAATCTTTTTGTTTTACATTTTTTAAAATTCATTAGATTATTCAATTATGGATTTGCAGTGCACTCTTTGTTTTTAAGAGTTATGTTTTTAGACTTATTTTTAGACTTATACACGTGTGTAAAATGTGTAACACTGAGTCTGTATTTAGTACTGTCGCTTATACTGGCTGTTTGAATTTTGTCAACAGAAAAGAAGCTGGAAGAGAAAGAGAGAATAGACGAAGAGGAAAGAGAAAGAGAGAGAGAAAGAGAAAGAGGGAAAACATATGAAGGTATGTTTAACCTCACATCACATCTGTCCGGCTATGAGTAACCCACTTCTAACCAAAATAAACTTGAATTTGGTTACTTGCTGTTTTTGCCAAAAACTTGTGAGATGAATGATATTCCATCATGTAAGCAAAATCAACAGCGATGACAAGGTGTTTGGTTTCATTTATTTATTTATTTTACTTCATTTATTTTTTTGGGGCTATGGTTAGACATCTATTACATGTTCACTGACAAACCAAATTTCGCCTGGTTTTAGCCTTAGACGTCTGGGCCATGTTTGGACGGTTATTAGATGACTTTTAAATGCAAAATTGCTTCTTCCGTTCCACCTTCAAATTCAAACCATCTGCAATACAAATGTTCATGTGGTTTGTTCTATAACACAGACGGTTTTATATAACACATTTAGCCTAAAAAGTGGTGATGTTGACTTCGTCTCAGTTTTGTCTCTTTCAGCTGCCCGACATGAATTCAACTTTACTCAGTTCAGTTGTGGAAAATTGCTTTTGACAAGCATTTATTTAAAACGGTAAACTCTTGTCTCCATTCCCGTAAATTACAGTGGCCTCAATTCAGATTTCATTAGGGGTGTCTTGTTCCTTGCACTTATCTAAGCTTGCGGAGAACTTGAACTGATTTGATAAACAGGATTTTCTGTGACGGGACACATAAGCGAAAAAGACAGGGATCAGAGTGGGAAAGACATCAAAGAAATGTTTTGAGTTTAAAGGCGGTGTGCATGATTTTTGAAAAACACTTTGGAAAAGGGGGTCTGGCCGAGTACCAAAACACACTTGTAGCCAATCAACAGTAAGGGGCGTGTCTACTAACCGACATCGTTGTCTGGGTTGCGTAAGTGTGGGGCGGCTCTATCAAAAGAAGGTCCAGATTCTATTAGGGTAGTGGCGTGTTTGTTTATGTGATTTCAAACGTCAACATTGGGTTTCATAAATCATGCACCCCGCCTTTAACATAACTTGCTATGTACAATAAATAACTTGCACTTTAGTTTGTAAAGACAAATTGAAATTACATTCTTATTTGCAATCGACATATATAGGTCTTTATTCTGTAAATAAGCCAAAGCATCATAAAGAGTTCAAACGCCAAAATGTGAAGATTGTATTTTTGTAAATTAACTTCAATTGATTGATCTGTACCAGGGGTTTTCAAACTTTTTTGTCAGCCGAACCCTTCTTGACCTAAATTCTGAAGTATTGTGAATAGTTTATTATATTTGTCAAAATTTTTGAAAGAATCCAGGGTCAAAATATTTGGTGTTGAATGTTTCACTTCAGACTGGAATAATACATCAATAATCAAGACTTCCTGAATATTAATGTTTAGTTTAAATGTTAAAGTTTATGTGTAATAATTTGCTTCCTTAGAGCCCAAGTGGCGCGAGGAAGAGGAGAAAGAAGCAGAAAGGATAAAGAAACCACGCGTGTACAAAGACCCCAAGAGTGAGTCATGTTCAAGCACTGTTTTGTTCTTCTACTGCAGTGTTTCCCAATTCTGGTCCTCAAGTACCCCCTTCCAAAAAGTTTTAGATGTCTCCTTATTTAAAACACCTGACAGGAGACATCTAAAACTTTCTGAGGACCAGGATTGGGAAACACTGCTCTACTGAGAGAGTATGATAAATAAATATGCTGTACTACAAACTAAAATGAATTTTATTTCAGATTGCCAAGTTAGCCTTGGTTGATATGTAGAGCATCTGGTTATTTAATAAAAAAATCATATTGTCATACTTAGTCAAAACATGATCATTTATATAACAGTACTTAGGTAACAGAATATCAATGCTTTCCCATGTTTTTATTCAGTTCTGGCTGCAGAAAAGCCCAAATATGTTCCTTAAAGCAAAGCCAAGGCAATCACATTTTTTTTTTTTTATATTCTGTTTGTAGACTCTTAAATATCAAGAAAACATGAGAGTAACTTAATGAAGCAAATGAAGTTTAACTGAAAAGTAGACTGTAACTCAAGTATTTTTGTGTTAAAGACCTTTGCTGTTTTTAAATAATTGCAGGTGTCGAATTCGACCAAATCCATGCGGCAATTCCACAGCTGCTTCCTTTCAAAGGAAGCTTGCAGAAATTCCAAATGTCCTCCTTGCTCATGAAACAGATGCATACATGTGATCTTACTTCTTCAGGCACATTACTCTAAGACAAAACAAGCAGTAAAAAAAGAGTTTTAATGAAAAAATACAGATCATTACTACTGTATTTTCTTTTGTTAGCATACTGTCTAAACAGCAAAAATAATTAATAAAAAAAAATTAAATCATGCTGACATGACTTTTTTAAATTTTTAATAAGAATAATAAAACTACTGCAGCTTAAGAGATTTTGACATTGGGTCAAACAGGGACAAACCCAGCTGCTGGGTTAAATTAACCCAGAAAATCTTTATATTTGACCCAACAATGGCCCAGTTTTGGTGTAAAGCAACCCAGCCTACACGTTAAATGACAACCCAGCAGGTTGAATGTATTGACAAGTTTAACAGTAAAAACAAAAGTGGGTCTCTTTTATTAACATTTCTTTTCTGTTTTGTTATGTCTCTGTCAGTATGTCCTCCTCTGGGGATGGAGTCTCATCGCATCGACAATGACCAGCTACTAACTTCCTCTGTTTACCAACTTCGCTATGGGCCCAGCAGAGCTCGTCTGAATATTCAGGTATGTCATTTTTAATCTCACAATAAAAATGAATTAAATTGAAACATTATGGGACATTTTCCCAGGCAGGTTTTAATTCAGGTCAGCCTTTAGATAAATATGGACGTTAAAGTAGTTTTTACAAACATACCTTACAAAAAACTATACAGGTGTACGTCTTTTTTTATTAAGACAGCTCAAACATGCATTTTAGTCTGGGACTAGGATAAGAGATGTGGGTGTGCTTGTTAAAAAAATAGCTCACCAAGAAATAAATATTAGCCTGTATTTTACTCACCCTCAAGCCATCCTAGGTCACGGTGTATGACTTTCTTTTTTCAACCAAACACAGTCTGGGTTATATTAAATAATATCCGGCCTCTTCATGCGTTATAATGCCATTGGATAGTGTCCCATTTTAAATGTTCTCTGAAGTAAAGCAATAGGGTTTTGTAAGGTTGGGTCATAGGTCAGCCTTACAACTAAAAATATCTGAAAAGATCCAGGATATAATTTCAAATAACTCTGACTGTGTTTGGCTGAAATTAGAAAGTCATATAGGATGGCTTGAGGATGAGTTAAATATGGGCTGATTTTTATTTTGGGGTGAACTATTGCTTTAATCTAACAGGCATCTGGAAATGAAGATGATTTGAATGGTGGGGCGTGGTGTGCTAACGCGGAAGATAAGATCCATTGGATTGAACTGGACGCTCGGACGCTGACAGAGTTCACTGGGGTCATCACTCAGGGTCGAGACGACCCTATAGAGTAAGACAAAAATATGTGTTACTTTGATGCTTAGAGTCCCTCTGTGGTGAAAATCAAATATTTATTGTTGTTTATATGTCTATGTTTTCAGTATGTTTTAAGACAAACCATATGCAAATTCATCATTCAGCACCATTGCTTAGTATTTTCTCCATAAACTTGGAGTTTTCCAAAGTCCGCAGTCTAAGATCGCTTTGGTTTCCTACGTCACAAAAAGAGTAAAGGAGGGGACTAATTTGCATATTCATAGATCCACGTATACTAAATGAGCAAGGGTGTAGAGTTACATTTAAGCTGTTTAAAAGCATGAAAAAATTACTGTCACATAAACAACTTTTACATATGTTATGATGATGCTCAAATATGAGATTTAAATGATAAAATTACAGACTACAGGGGGAGGAAAAGTAAAACATATTTTTCTGCAGTATTATCAAGCAAGGAAATTAAATGGGTCAACAAAGTTTATTGCAAACCAATGCACTGAATTCTTGCTTGTGTTTGTACAGTCTAAGCATTTTCTGTATTGTTTCAATCTTTCAGGAGTGATTATGTGTCTTCATATCATGTGGCCTTTAGTAACGACAGCAGAGAGTGGACTGTTCTCGATGATGGATATGCCGAATGGGTTGGTTGCCAGATTCACGCACAGAAGGCTTCTTGTGCAACAAAAAACTTAAATATTATTTGTCTGTATTGTCATAAGGTAACAATTTACTGACAATCAGTTTTTTCTCTTTTTTCTCTGCTCTCTATGGTTAGTTGTTCTTTGCTAACTCAGATAAAAGCACTCCAGTATTGTCTCAGTTTATGGAGCCGGTTGCGGCACGTTATATCCGCATCTTGCCGCAGAGCTGGAACGGCACCATGTGTATGAGAATGGAGGTTTTGGGCTGCCCTGTTCCAGGTGAGAAACTGAATTTAAAATGTAGGTGATAGTTTACCAAGAAATGTAAATGTTCTCACCCTCAGGACAGATTTTTTTAAACAGTTTAAACAGATTTTCGCTGAAATTGCAGTCCTTGGTGATTCATAAAATGCAAATCCTCACGTTTTTGAGATTATAAAAGCAGATACAGGCAATATGAATTTAATGTTCCTGCTCAGCCAGGACCGTCTGCCTAATGTTATAGTTTACTGGTAATAATGTTTGTACAATGTTCAGTTTCTTGCACAAACTGGGTGTTTGCTTCATGAGACCTCAATATATCATCATTTTGTGCCTGGTTGGGGGATTTGGTTTCTATATTTCTCAATATTCTCTATTTGCTTAGATTCTCTGAGCCAATACCAAAGTCTGAATGAGGTGACGCCCCGAGATGACCTGGACTATACATATCACAACTACCTTGATATGGAGAAGGTAAGAGCGGATGCCTGTAATATAAACACATGATGAACGGCAGGACCATGAACTGAAATAAAAATGTTAATTTAAACAATACTGAAGAAAATATATGTTGAGCTTCCCCGTGCAGAACTCATTGCAGTGGTGCAATGCTGAGGTGTTCAAAATTCTGATGTTTTAAAAGATGCTACAAAAGGTTCTTCACAGCAATGCCATATAGAGGAACCATTTTTGGCTTTCCAAAGAACCATTCAGTCAAAAAAACATTTATCCACAATAAAGACCCCTTTGTGGAACGGATTTAAAGGTTGTTACAGCCAAAACGGTTCTTCTATGACATCTTTATTTGTAATTTGTGTATGTGGTAGCAAGATTTTTCAGGGTGGTTGCTGGATTTGGTATCTGTACAACTGTAAACATATCACCTGTGTTTTCCCCTGCTGTGACAGCTGATGAAATCTGTCTCTGATGAGTGTCCCAACATCACCAGATTCTACAGTCTGGGCAAGAGCTTTAAAGGTCATGAGATTTACGCTATGGAGATAACTGATAACCCTGGGAAGCATGAAACAGGTAAGAAACATTCAAATAAGTTTAGGAGACACAATATTATTGCCAGTTACAATTACATACCTGCACAGGCACAAGATCTGGGCTCGTATTCATGAATAATCTTTGTGTATGCTTTTTGCAATGGTGTGTTTGGAATATAAACTAAAGCTCAGCTTTGAGACAAATTTAAAGATGCTTATTTATTCATAAAATTATGTCCTTGTTGGTGTCAAATGACCTCTGCCAGTGATCTAACTTTTCTTTGTGAGCTTAGAATTTCTTCTCTTTATTTACATTAAACGGGTAAATCCAAGGAGGCTTTCAAGTCGTTTCGCCGTATTGATAAACTATAATAGCAGAGAGGGACAAAAAGCACTAGCCTGCCAACGCGTTTCCACAATGTGTTTTCATTCAGAACACGTGAACTAGCTGAAACGGACAAATGAGATCAAGCGAGGCGCTAGAGAGCACTGTTCGTTTGAATGAAAAATACAATTTCACCACTAGATGGGGGGAAATCCTGCTTACAGTCCCTATAAAAATCCTAAGTTCAAATATAGAAAGTTTGGAGGCCGGTCATTTGCCGTCCAGGGGCCAAAGCTGTGGAATACACTTCCAGCACACCTACAATACGAAGCATCACTGTGCTGAGTGCAGTTAAAAACATTTATTCATACAAGCTTTTAACACGTAGCCTCTGATTCGAATGCTATTTTATGTACAGTTGTGTTGTTATATTCTGTTGTCTATTGATAATTTTACTGGAAAGCACCTTGTGCTCCTTTTGGTTGTTGTAAGGTGCTTTAAAAACAAACAAAAAAATTTGATTGATTGATTGAAAAATGTAGTCAATGTATGCTTTATTGTTTTTATATGCATTTTTGTTTATTTACCTAAAACCAAGATTCCCTAATATGCTGTGGTTTGCCTTTTTGCCAAACTATTTTGTCCAATAAATACCTTAAAGTTTAGTGTTTTGGACATATTTCAATCTACTGTAACCTGAGGCAGCATTAAAAGCAAATACTGTACAAATCCCCATCTTTTGGGCACTAATGTATCTCAGTTTAACCGAAATGTATCTTAAATCAACTAAAAGGACGTGAGCATGTTCTAGTTGATGTTTAATAAAATGTTATTATGTCCCTTCAGGAGAGCCAGAGTTCAGATACACAGCAGGTTTTCATGGGAATGAAGTTCTGGGTCGAGAGCTTCTCCTGATGCTCATGCAGTACCTGTGTAAAGAGTATAAAGATGGTAACCCTCGAGTACGCCACCTGGTGGATGAGACCAGAATTCATCTGGTGCCTTCAGTCAATCCTGATGGCCATGAGAAAGCTTTAGAGAAGGTGTGATCTTATGCATTTCTACAGTACAAAGCATAAAAAGCATAAAAATTTGCTTTGGTTTGTTTGTGGCATTTACAAATGTATTTTTTGTCTTGTACAGGGTTCAGAGTTGGGCAGTTGGACTTTAGGGCACTGGACTGAAGATGGCCATGACGTCTTCCAGAACTTTCCAGACCTTAATAACATCCTCTGGGATGCACAGGATGCCGGCATGGTGCCCAAACTAACACCGAATCACCATGTGCCCGTCCCTGAAGGTTATCTCTCAGGCAATGGATCCGTAAGTAAAGAAATACTACTGTTTTAGTGACGCACGGTAATCTTATCGCTTGTATACAACAAGAGTTGGGCAAACTAACTAGACTAGTACTGTAACTGATATTTGTGTTGCACCACTTATTCAGATTGCAGTTGAGACTCTTGCCCTCATCACCTGGATGGAGAGCCACCCATTCGTGCTCGGTGCCAACCTGCAGGGTGGTGAGAGACTGGTCACGTACCCCTTTGACATGCGCCGTCTAACCAAGGAGTCTGAGGAGAAAGAGAAAAAGCTGAACTCTAGATCAAACAGACGTAAACGACAATACGAGGAAGAAGAGGAAGAAGAACCCAACCCTTACCTTCACATCGGTTACCATCAGGAGGGCTACGGCAGCCCTCGGGAAAGCAACCCTTATCATCAAGAGAACTATGGGTATCATCAAGAAAGTTATGGGTACAACCATGAGAATCAAGGTTATCGTGAGGAGAACCAAGGGTATTACGAGGAAAACCGAGGGTATCACGAAGAGAATCGGGGGTATCACGAGGAGAATCGTGGGTATCCCGAGGAGAATCAGGGGTATCCCGAGGAGAATCAGAGATATCACGAGGAGAATCGGGAGTACCACCACTCTGAAGGCTACCAGGATGGATCTCAAGAAAGATATTCAGAGGGCTATAGGGAGGGATATGGAGACGCTGAACCAGAGGAGGAGATCAGGGTCATCGAGGATCAGTCTTTGTTCCGCTGGTTGGCCATATCTTACGCCTCTACACACCGGACCATGACTCATACCCATCAGGGAGGTTGCCATACTAGTAATGACCCAACAGGTGGGATGGGAATTGTCAACCGTGCCAAGTGGAAGCCCATCCCAGGAAGTGAGCATTCTTAAAACTGAGGCTTTGTTTAAATATATGCTTGAAATCTAATAGCAAGAATGTGCATGAAATCTGATGCCTCCAGATACAAACAACTAAATGATGACATCATGAATTAAAAAGTTATCAGCTGATATATTTTAAAAGCTGTTCCTGTCTCTTCTTTAAAAGGTATGAATGATTTCAGCTACCTACATACAAACTGTTTCGAGCTGTCGGTTTTCCTGGGCTGTGATAAGTTTCCACATCAGAGCGAGCTTTTGAGAGAGTGGGAATATAACAGAGAGGCTCTGCTTACCTTCATGACTCAGGTGAGCCAAGACCGAAAAACATTACAGGACATGATACCCAGCAACTGTTCAATAACCATTAATAAAGAAATATGCTTTAACAGATCTGACCCAGCTCTGACAAGCTCTGAATGCTTCACATTAACCACTGACCTTTTCTCAGGTGCATCGAGGAATTAAGGGCGTTGTGAGGGATAAAGAGGGAAATCCTATTCCCAATGCCACAGTGTCTGTGGAGGAAATTAATCATGATGTCAGGACAGGTGAGATGTCTGCTGTATTTCTCAAATACCTCCACAATGTTGACAGGTGAATTTTTTTACATTATAAATGTAACTGTAAATATAGTTTTTTGACCTTTAAAGGGGAGATTTCACAGGACTTCTTCAAGATGTCAAATAAATCTTTGGTGTCCCCAGAGTATGTATGTGAAGTTTTAGCTCAAAATATCATATAGATAATTATTATAGCATTTTAAAATTGACACTTTGTAGGTGAGGGCAAAAATGTGCCGTTTTGGGTGTGTCCTTTCAAATGTAAATGAGCTGATCTCTGCACTAAATGGCAGTGCTGTGGTTGTATAGTGCAGATTGAGGGGTGGTATTATCTCCTTCTGACATCACAAGGGGAGCCAAATTTCAATGACCTATTTTTTCACATGCTTGCAGAGAATGGAAAAACATGATAAATGTCCCCTTTAAAAACATCAAAATTCAGACTTAAATGTCCCCTAATATGAGAAATACAGTTTTATATCTTGTTTAAACACAATTGTGTGTTGTGAACCCAACTACCCCATAATGATAAAAATCTGCCCACTTCTTTTTATTTATCCCCGTAAAACCACAACAGTCTTATGAGACAAACTGTTTGTGTTTTCTAAGCAAACTGATGTCACTTTGCACAGGCCCCGCCCACAAACATCTAAAGAACACAGTTAGGTCTTTAAGGAATCATTTTCTCACTCTCATGTGTCACAAACCTGTATACATTTCTTTATTTTGATGAACACAAATTAAGATATTTTGAGGAATGTTTTTAACGAAACGCCCAGTTTCACTCCCATAGTAGGATAAAAGAACTCTATAGAAGCAAATGGGGCTTATGAACAGTTCCTCAAAATATCCTCAAACATTCCTCAAAATATCTTCCTTCATGTTCATCAGAATAAAGACATGTATACAGGTTTGTAACAACATGAGGGTGAGTAAATAATGACAGGATTTTTTTTTTGGGTGAACTTACCCTTTAATTTTTAGTATTTTAAATCTTCTTTACATAATTCATTATCACCATTCATTATTAAAAACAATGAAGTAAGGTGATTGTCTTAATAAAAACGATGTCCTTTGGTATATAAGCAGCAGCTCATTTGTATTTAAAAAAACACAGTACTTTTTCTGTAAACTTATAAAAATTGGCCTTTACAACATGGTATAATAAACAATCTATAGTATTTGAATCTGAAACTTCACAGGCAGATTCTGAGGACACCAATATTTCATCTTGAACAATTGCCATATAAGGTGATCTTTAATGTATGGTGATAACATTATCATAAAGAAACAAACCTAATATATGATTCATGCAAGCGAAATATCTGACTACCCTTCAAAATATAATTTTTTTAAATAATTTCTTATAGAGTATGTTTTTTTAGTAAAATAACAAATAATTCTTAAATCAAGATCTACACTGTAAAAAAACTTTGCTGCCTTAAAAGTTTTTGTTAAATCAACTCAGATTTACAAGTCATGTCAACAGAAATTAGTTGTCACAACTTATAAAATATAGTTGAGAAAAGTCAACTTAAATTTACAAGTTATAACAACTCACCTGTAGTTATAACAACTCATCTCTAGTCAAAATAAATAATAGTAAGTTGAAATGACTTGTAAATCCGAGTTGATTCAACAAAAAATTTTAAGGAAGCAAAGTATTTTTTACAGTGTACTCATCTACTTGAGAAGCGAAAACATTTAGAGATAAAAAATCCAGTTTTTATCAAAATTAAATTAATTCAGAAAAAATATCTGCCGGTGAGAAATTAACTTATTCACTGCATAAAAGTGCAAGTAATTTCAACCTACTATTTTTAGTTTTGCATAACTTATTAGTTTGAATAACTTATAAAAATAAGTTGAAATTGTTTAACTTTAAGTCATTAAAACATATCTTGACATAATTTATTTTTTACAGTGTTAAATAAAGTTGAAACTTGATTAAACATTCAAATGAGATGGTCAGATTTGTTTGGAAAACAATCATTCCCATGCTGATGTTGACCAGCAAATAATGTACAAAAAATATTATAATTAATATATAAGACATAATAAAAATGTGTGTGTGTATATATATGTATGTATGTATGTATGTTTGTTTGTATGTATGTATAGACGAAAAAAGGATAAAAACACAAAAATGTTTTTTCTTTTACTCTAAGGTGAATCTGGTGACTACTGGCGACTTCTGAACCCTGGCGAGTATCGTGTAACGGCCAGAGCTGATGGTTATTCTTCCTCCACCCGACTGTGTGTGGTAGGGTACGATCCAGGTGCAACCTTGTGCAACTTTGATCTTAGCAAGTCAAACTGGGACCGCATCAAGCAGATAATGGCTCTCCACGGCAACAGACCCATCCGGTTGCTAAGCAACGGCAACAGGGGAAGATACGGCAGTAATTCTGAATTCGGCAATCGAATTCCTGACGGAAACCGCGTCGACGCAAACAGGGCCCGTCTCCGGCGGATACGGCTGCAGAGACTCCGTCGTCTACGGCAACAGAGGCTGCTGGCTGCCCAAACGACGCCGCCGCCACCCACCACGACGACCATGATGACCACGACCACAGTTCCGCCTACCACGGAGAGTACAACGCCCTGGTACGACTGGCCCATTGAAGAAATCCCTGAAAAGAGCACAACTCCACGGGAAGAGATTGATCTGATAGATGCACTGGAATACAACTTCAATTACCAGATAGACGATTATTAAAACCAAGTTACGGTTAAAAAATTTAATCCAATGATTGAAGGCCTTTGTAGCCACGATTTCAACTCTACAGTAGGTCGCATAGCATTCAGTGACTGTGAATAGATGTGTAAAGAGTTGGTACATACAGAACCAGAGAATTGTGGGAACTCGACACTAAACTGGAATAGGCACTTTTGAGGAGACACATGATTTTTATTTCAAAACATGAAAGTAGATCCTGTCAAAGCATTCAAAGGTTACAGCATATAATAGCTTTTCAAAGCCTTACTGTAGTGAGATTCACTCTATACTATGCTACTAAAAGTAACAAAGACTTCACATACGACCATCTGTACCACATTCGCTGAATGAAAATGAGAATGTATGTTACAAAAGAAGAGACTTTGTTAACACTTCTTTATCACAAATAAACAACCCATTTGTTAAGACTGCAGGGTCTGCATTCACATTTTCTCAGGTTCAGCGGCCTGAAGTAAAGGACAGTCAGTATCAATTAATAAAGTCTTGTTTATATTTTCACACTGTTGCCATTCGAGACCCTCGATGGTTCAACTTATGAAAGACAAAAGAAGAACAGACATAAAATATTGCTTTATTAAACCTTATTTTAATATTAGTATTAAATACTAGCAGGTATAATAATAAAGCTTGAGTTTTACATATGCTAAACTGCTAATAGTAATTATTCATACAGTAAACTTTAAGGCGTATATTCATTATTTTATAGTTTCATAATGCATATTTTGTATTGCTATTGGTATAAAGCAAGCGTGCCGCACAAGCCCTGAAAAGTGAAGCCAAAACGTCTCGATCGCCCCCCAGTGACTGGTCCCAGTATAGGTCATAAACCCCGCCTCCCCATGTTATTCAATGGGACATGAGACCAACTAAAAAAATTAATTACACTTCAATTATCTTTTTTTCTGAACCTAGTTTCTGTCATTTATTGTAGTTTTTATCACACTGATGCAAATTCAAATGTTTGTTTTTAAAATAAGTTTGTGTTTAGTTAGTTATTTAATGATATAAAAACGGTGGTGTCACGTCATGATTGACAGCTGTGATATCGTGTGATATATGCATTCTGCGAGAGCGAGGGAGGGGTTTTGATTTCGCGGGTCCACTTCCTGCTCACTACTGCGCCAGAGTCGTATAATAATAGAGTTACGACACTCACATAGACGTCCGTTGTAAGAATGGAATGCGGAAGTAACAGCGTTTCATGTAGTGACCGGTAGTGACGCATAGTTCCAAACGCAGCACTGAAGCCCATTCATTTCAATGGCACTTGCTGGTAAATCGATGAAATTACCGTTTCTCTTTACATTTTCGGACATTTCATTAATATAGTCAACAGTGATATTTTATGAACTCTGCTGTAGGTAATGATTTTCGTTAATAATAACTAGTAAAATTTTTATATTTTAATGAGTTGTGTATAATGTGTGAATAATATAGATTTAATGGTTTAATATTTTATTACTGGTGGCCATCTACTTTATACTTATCTTTTTTATATATTACGAGTAACACTAGGGGGCAACAGCGACAAGCTAAATGCCTTATAAGAAAGTCACACTGCTTACAATGCTGCTATGCGTTTCATTGTGTTTGGTAAGTAATACGATGTATCCTCGAAAATCATGTATGATTATATTAACATTTAATGTGTGTACTATAAATACAATTAAATATTAATTTAGTGTGTTTCTGTTATGCTTCACTGTTACAAATAACCGCGTTGGCGATCTTTTTTGTGATTTTAATATAGTAAAAGTGTAGGAATTATGTTTTTAGCAGATTGATAGCCATTTATATAGCCATATTTTGCTACAAAAATAAAAGATAAACTGTGTTGCTGTAGTTGGTATAGATAACCACAGTTATCTTTGGGCCACAATTAACTGTTTATCTTTATTAACTGTTTTACTATATTTACATCACTCCCTAGTAAAAAAAAAACGTTATAAACATAGTAAGTATAGTGATCAATTCACATTACAAGCTAATATTTATCTAAAATAGCTGAAAACCTATGCAAACAGATTGACAGCCCTGCTTGGTTTGGAACTGCAGAACGTTACATGAATCACGTGACCGCACGGCGGCGAGATCAAAGCGTTTCGTAACTCTGTTATTATACGACTCTGTACTGCGCATGACTGGTCCCGAAATCGCTACTGCGCAGACTCAAGACCCAAGATGTCAGCGCCATATCGGGACTCTGGCGGCTTCATTTTTCACCAATGGAAGGGAGCGAACAGGCGTCGTCCATCTTTTTTTACAGTCTATGGTATAAAGCAATGGTTCTCAACTGGGGATTGGGCACTTTCAGCAAACTTCCAAAAAAAAAAAAAACTATTTACTATTTCTTAACATGTTATATTAAAATACTTGTAACCAACAAGTGAAATGCTGAGAACCTAAGCCTAACTTAATTTAAACAACATGTAAAAAAAACAACATAGGGCTCTTTGTCAGTTTTTCATTGGAGTGCCGCAGGGATGACGTATTTTTGTAGGAAGCGGGACACTGGATCTCTCGCTAAAAAGCCCAAATGATTTATCCCATTTTCTTTTGAATTATTGCAAAAATAAGCTTTATTATATCAATAAACAAAAGTTTATAACACTTAGGGACAGTTTCCCGGAAACGGTTTGGATGAATCCAATGCAAGGCCTTAGTTATATTAGGACATTGAAATAGTTTTTACAAATAAACCTTACGAAAAACAATATAAGTTTGCATACTGAAACTAAAGAATGGCACTGATGCGCCAGTACAAGGTGCACCTCAAACATGCATTTTAGTCTGGGACTAGGATAAGCCCTGTCTGGGAAACCGCTCCTTATGAACTTTTATGAATTATAAAGTCAAAATTTGGCTTTTTATTTTCTAGTAACACTTCAATTCAATTCCCATTAACACTACTTTGTATTTATTTGTAAAGATTTAATTGTTGGACAAAATGTGTCATAAACTTTTGGATTATTGCAAAAAATAACCTCTGTGTTTAACAAAAGTCTATAGGAAAAATGAATGGCGCAGTCCCGCTAACTTCCAGGGTTGACAAACAAAAATGTGTCATCCCTGTGGCACTCTATAGACGGTTTCAGCAGTAACAACATAAACAAGCGGCTTTTTTGGTCAACATGTAACTTCTAGGAAACTCTGGTAAGAATAAATAACAACAAAATCTGTTTAAAGTAGTTTATTTATGTAACAAGCAAAATAAACAAGTAGATTACCTAGGAAACCAAAACATTTGTTATTTTCAACGAGGTATTTGTTCAAGAGTCCAGTTTAGCAACTAGTTTCAACTAGTGAAGTTCCGACCAGACACGTAATCACATCACTTGCACGTGCGTCTGATGAAACCGTCTGTAGTGGTATGTGTAGACTGATTCAACATCACACTGGTTTCTACAGAGTATTTTTTTTTCATACTTCTTAAATTTGCTCTTGACAAAAAATCATACATTTAGTCCTACATGTACAGTTTGTCTTGTGAGAAAGGAGCAATATAAATCGCAAGTATACAAAAAACAGAAGAGAACGCATTCACACAGATGTACAGACTTTTAAATCATCTTATCTTGTCTTTCTTTTAGTACACTGGCTTAAGGGAACTTGTACTAAGTTACTCTCAACAGATGTACTGTCAACCCAATATAGCACCAAAGATCTCACACAAAGCCAGGAAAATCATACAGATCACCTAATGTACCTTTTTTTTTTACTGGGGCGATACCCTAATTCTCCATTTTGTACTGTTACAGGTATGCAAAACAATAAATAATAAAACCTTTTTGGGTACATTACGGTACCTTAAGGACCCATTTTGTACCTTTAAAGGTACAGTTTAATGTTTAGTACCCATAATATTTAAATGTAACAAACTGGTCCTTAAAGGTAAAAAATGGGTCCTTAGGGTAATATTGTACCCCCCCCAAAAAAATATATTAAAGAGGTATTGTGATCAGGGTTCCCAGACCTTAGTTAACTTAGTTAAGGATCTTTCAAGGACTTTCCAGGTGCAATGTCCTCAAGTTCATGGACTAAATGTGGTGACACATTTCAGGTGAGAGCAAGGTTACATCGTGTTCCCTTTTAAGATACATTGTTACAGTTCCCTTTCTAGGGAACTCACGCTGCGTCACTGCGGTGACACTTTGGGAACGCGTCCAGGGGTAAGTGCCTCTGAATGTGTATATCATATTCAACCAATGGTGAGGCTTAATGACAAAGACAGGGTGACGCGGGAGCCATCTGAAAATATGCCGAAGATGGCATTACAGGGATGCAGGAAGTATGGCAAGGGAGACACAGCGTCTCCTTCCCTTCTCAGGGAACAACAGTTACATACTTAACCAGAGATGTTTTCATGTTTCAAACACAACTATGCAAAAAAGCATTTTGGTATGAATCAGCATTCGCATACAGAAGATATAAGCATTTAAAGCGAACAGCTTAAAAAGTCTAGAATTTGTATGATATTATCCTACACTAAACAGGGAATAATATGGATTTTTTTACAGTAGATTCAAGCACTTTCAATGACCTGTATATGTATGTAGATTTTCAAAAACTTCCCAGTGCCTTAAATGTTTCCCCCAGATTCACAAACTTTTAAAGGATTTCAAGGACCTGTAGGTACCCTGTGTTATAAGGGAAGCACACAGTTGACGGTACCCATTGAATTCCATCAAGAAAAGGATTTTTTGGTGAACTATCCCTTTAAGGGTACCACCCCAGTGACAGAAAAGGTACAATTTTAACCTTTGTAGATATATGAAGAATTGTAAAATATACAGCAGATGTGTAAATAAACAATGACCTCATGAACTGTACAGTATATGAAGAGTTGAATAGACAATATAGTCAGAGCAATTACACTTTTATTAAGTCTTATAATATTTTAGGATTTGCCCAAGTGAACAAATAAAAAGTCATTAGTATGAAATAACACAGTTCATCTCATCAGACAGATCCTCTTCGAAGCGTCTGAACGGCTGTCCCGTCTTTCCTCGACTCAGCAGGTCAGTTGCAGCATTTTCCATTTCATCAATGGTCATGTGACAGGCATCGGCAATTTCTCGTTTTGCAAAGTCAACAAATTTGGGGTCTTTGGCATAGAGACCCAAACCTTCAGATATAAGGATCTAAGAGGTAAATAAAGTAACACATTATTAAAGACACTGTCATTTTTTTTATTCAATAAAAATGTATAATTTGTTCATATTTTTGTTTACACTTTACAATAATAATTTTGTTTGTTAACATAAACTAATAATGAACAATAGTGGCCTGTCAAGTTTGATTTCAATCATCTTTGACATGACCATACTCAGTCAATATTAAAGATATCAAGGCTATAGTATACTTTACATTATAATTTTCTGTAAAGATTAAATATATATATGATTTTTTATTTAATGCACTATTCATAATTCATATTTACCGACTCAACAAGGCTGTCTGCACTTCCTTTCTCTGAGTATCCAGGGCTGTGTTGGGTGGGCACTCGTAGTGTTGTGTACGCCCGAGGCTGCTGAGCCACGCCTCCCGGTCCACCCGTAAGCCACCCAGGGCGAGCCGATGCCGGCAAGGTGGCGCTTCCATTGCCGTCACCCCAAACTGTCTGAGTGCCCCCCGCCTCATCCACCAGAATAAGGGGGGCATAAAGGAGACGACCCCGTCTGGCCTGATTGTTTGCCCAGGAGGCTGAAGACACCTCAGATGAAATGCTGCTTCGTCGTGAGTCGTAACTGCTGTGTGTCTGTGGGAGCAACAGTTCTGGTGTTTAGACTTTTGTCTCTTTTGCTGAACTATTTATTATTAGCCACGATGTTTTATGTTAATAGTCAATTATTGTAAAAATCTGCTACCTGTGTGCGTGCTCTGCAGGGTGGGGAGTTTTGGTGGTAGGTGCCTGGGATGGGGAGATCCTCATTACTGCCCTGCCTTCTTAAACACTGTATGTTAAAATTTGGTCTTGAGCCTGATGTCAATAAGAGAGATCCAAAACAATTTGTTGAGTTCACTGACATGTTATTCACTTATCAGTTATTCATTCTGTTAATGTTTTCACAATTATATTTGATCTACAAAATAATATTAAACATTTAAGCAACCTTTAGAGTCCTACTTTGACTGACAGTTTGTGTAACAAAGGTCTGCTGGTAAAAGAAGAATCTGTGAATGTACCTGAAGGGGTTTGGGGAAGCATACGTCGCCGTGCTGGAAAACCATTACTGCTGTATCCATTACCATTATATCCATTAGCACAATAACCATCAATGCTGTAGCCGTTGCTTGAGCAACGGTTGCCAGGATAACCAGTCCCATTAACACTGTAACCATTGCCAGGGTACCCATTTCCATTATATCCACCAACATCTTGGTAATTGTTGATGTTATTTATCTGTACTGGTGACACACTTTCCCTGGTGCCATTGAGGGCTGCAGTTTGTGCTGGAGGGACCTCTGGATGCCACTGTCTGCTCAAACACATGGTTATAAATACTTTCACCTCCTTTTTACCTCCTTCCTCTATCTAAGACAAAACGCATCTGTCAATCACTGCTTTTGACTGACAGTTCTCCTCACCTTTCATGTGATGCAACACTTTGAGTGTCCTCCTTGCTGGTACTGCTTTCCTGTGCAGGATGTGGTGTCTCTAAAACTTCTCTTACTCCTGTGGCTCCTCCTGCTGTGACTCCTCCTCCTGCTGTGGCTCCTCCTCCTGATGTGGCTCCTCCTCCTGCTGTGGCTCCTCCTCCTGATGTGGCTCCTCCTCCTGCTGTGACTCCTCCTCCTGCTGTGACTTCTCCATTTTGCATTCCTCCAACCGGAGATGGAGGAGGAATATAGTTACTAGCTATGGATGTCCCATTCCTAAATAGTAGACATTATATGGAGATACAGTGAGAGTAAATGAGTATTCAATGAGAAATACAATGGTAAGTCCTCAATGTCATCCAATAAGATTTTGGAATTTGAAAACTAAAGCTACTTTGAAATGTATTTACAAAAATAACCATCATCTGCATTTTTAAAGGATTACTCCACTATCATAAAAAAATCCTGGTAATTTATGTCGTCCAAGATGTTTATGTCTTTATTTTTTCAGTCGAGCAAAATATTAATTTTTCTCTATATTGTGGACTTTAGTGGACCTGGAGTTTCAATGCAGCTTCAAAGGTCCCTAAACGATCCCAACCGAGGGATAAGGGTCTTATCTAGCAAAACGATCGTCATTTTTGCAAAAAATACAAAATATGTACTTTTTATCCACAACTTCTCGCCTTGCACTAGCCTTGTGATGCGCCAGTGTGACCTTACGTATTTACGTAATCACGTCGAAAGTTCACGCCGCTTCAGTGTTTACAAGTGTGGAAAAAGAGGACCGTTCTGACGTTGCTGTATGTGGAATGATACGAATTAATGTCTTTGTGTCAGTTTATTGTTTAAAATGGTCCGCAAGTGTGAGTTTCACAAATGTACGGTGTGACCTTTCAACCTGATTACGTAATACATAAGGTCATGCTCAAAAATGACGATCGTTCAATGTAGTTTAAAATTGCAGTTTCAATGCAGTTTCAAAGGGCTCTAAACGATCCCAACCGAGGCATAAGCGAAACATTTTTAATTTTCGCAAAAAAGTACTTTTAAAGTTCGACCTTACGTATTATGCAATCACATCGAAAGGTCACGCGTTACATATGTGAAACGCACTCTTGCGGACCATTTTAAACAATAAACTGACACAAATAATTTAATTAGTATAATTTCTCATAAAAAAAATTCAAACCGGTTCTCTTTCTCCACTAGAGCGGTAATTTCACATACGTCATGCGTGAACTTTTGATGTGATTGTGTAATACATAAGGTCACACTGGTGCCTCACAAGGCTAGTGCAAGAAAAAAGTTGTGGTCAAAAGTACTTTTTTTTGCAAAAATGACGATCGTTTCACTAGATTAGACCCTCATGGGCTCATTATAGGTGTACGTATATGTCCAAGACGTAGCCACGATGGCGTAGGATACGCATCGGTTTTCCTATATAGTTCTGCGTCGTCGTCAACATTCAAACACACATGCTGGTAAGCGGTGTAACCGCAGTAGCAGCGTGACTACCAATGAAGAAGCAGCTTGGCCACTTTAACCCACAAATGAAGAAGAAACAGCAACTTGTTGTCTATTATTTGAAAAGCCCAGCAGTGATGGAAGTAAATAAACAGCGACTTTTGTTGCAGTTTGAGTTAAATCACTCCTCAACTCGGCCCATCTTTGTTCTCACAGTCGCAAACAGAAATACCTATGACGCAGTTTTGTACCTGATGGGAGGGGTTCTAGTGGACCAATCACAGCGCTTGCAGTCCGCATAGAACTGATGCGCTGTTAAAAATTTGGTGAGGTGTAGTCAGGCTACACAGAGGCTACGGATAACCTACGGCAGGGATGGGCGACTTCGGTCCTGGAGGTTCGGTGTCCTGCAGAGTTTAGCTCCAACTTGCCTCAGCTCACATGCCTAAAAGTTTGTAATATGCCTAGCTTCAGGTGTGTTTAATTATGGTTGGAGCTAAACTCCAGGACCGATGTTGCCCATCCCTAACCTACGGCATAGACCTTACGCACGACTATAAATTGGACTTTATTCCTCGGTTGGGATGGTTTAGAGCCCTTTGAAGCTGCACTGAAAATGTAAACTGTTAAGGTCCAATAAAGTCCATTAAATGGAGAAAAATCCTGGAATGTTTTCCTAAAAAAAAAAAAAACGTAATTTCTTCTAGACTGAACACAGAAAGACATAAACATCTTGGATGACATGGGGATGAGTCTAATTTTTTTTCATGAAAGTGGAGTACTCCTTTTATGCGTATTACAGTTAAAGTTATTAAGCTCCACAAATATATTACAGATGTTAAAAACTAGAGCCATTTTAAAAGTGTATCATAAGAAACCATAAAAATGACAAAAGCAGCTTAAAGCTGCCTGAAGATCAAATGTTACACATGAGCAGCAAAGCATGCAAAAGTATTTGGACGTGTCACCTAAAGACCTATTCACAAATAAAGACTTTAAATCAAATGTTATTTCCACGGTATGTGGATTTGAATGGGGATTATAGTCAGTTTGAGTACTTACTATAATTACTGTGTATACAGTAAGTTGCATACAGTAAGTTTTAATTGTAAATGTAAAAAATATATTTTTATTTATATTTGTGACCCTGGAGCACAAAACCAGTCATGGGTATATTTGTAGCACTAGCCAACAATACATTGTATGGGTCAAACATTTTTATGCCAAAAATCATTAGGATATTAAAGTGTGTGTTGCAGGTTTTTTTTTTACGAATTTGTGCAACTTGCTTGTGTGTAATAACCATTTAAAGTGTTATCCATTGTATTTTATGTTGTTGGGTATCACAAAACCCGAAAAAGTATGAAAAAGTACAGCGGTTTGCAATGATTCTCCTTTCCCCCACAACGCACTGTATGACGTCACGCTGGGGAGAGAATTTACCAAAGCAGCCTTGAGAGCATTGAGAATGACTATAGAAAGACGAGTAAAGTACAGTTCTGATAGCGCAGATTATAGATAAATAGATAGATAGATAGATAGATAGACAGACAGACAGACAGACAGACAGACAGACAGATGGATAGGCTAGTATAGAGAGATAGGCAGACAGCCAGATAGCATAACGTTAGCATATCTTCGTGTAGAAAGTAAACAAACAATTAACATACTCGTGCATGCTGGCTTGAGGGGGTCCATGATCCTGCCTGAAATGGGTGTAACTTTATGCGATCTTCAGCACAAACGGTTTTGGCAGCATGTCTCTAATCCAGGAAGGTGAGTGAGGCACGTCACATCTGTTCGCGGGGACCAGCGACCCAAACGCACTCACTTTCTTACAGCCAGTAGCGGAATGGCAATCGAGAGAGTCGGGACTTTCCCGGTGGGTCGATCTGATAATAGTTATACATTTCGAGTTAACAACACCGTCTGGCGGCGTGATGTGCGTCCGGTTCCCGCAGCCCGCTGGTCAAAGTGCAGCCTCTCTGCTCAACAAAGTATATGAAAGTGCTCAACCTGTTCGGCAGGTCCAAACATGTACAGGATTTATAAAAATACGGTGATCAATGAGCGGTTCCTCCTCAAATGGCATAGTCTGGCGTGATGTAAAAAGCCGCCGAACGCCTGTTTATTACAGTATGTATGCGGTCGGATCCGAGTGTGCTGCTGACTGCTGCTGCGTATAAAATGATCGTGTGATTCGTTATAATCACATAAACAATATAACAAAGCATCCTTTTATTTCACAAAACAATATATTTGAGATATTATTTGATAGACTAGTAAGTGTGGATAAAGGATGTTTAAAAATCTCTAGCCTGGTGGTCAGGACATGAATGGATCAAATCAGCAGATTTGCGAAGTTTTATTTATCTCCACAGATATCATAAATAATAATTAGCATGGTATCTTTGCAGTATAACACATTATATATTTCCTACGATGTATATATGATTTCCAAATTGTATACGCAAGTATTAAACAGCAATAAATGTCTCATCTATCTCTATGGCTCTGGCTGAGTCTTTCTCCACTTCTCCCCAGCGTGACGTCATCGCAGAATTGCGTTAAAAAACCGTTAATACCAAAAACGTAAAAAAAAGTGTTCTTTAAGACCATTTTTGAGACATTTTAAAAATTATACACATATCTTGAGTGATTTATGTACCCATTAATCGACAGTGGTGCTTAACCTGCAACACGCCCTTTAAGTAAAGATATTTTGTACATTCCCTACTGTAAATATATAAAAAATGTATTTATCATTAGTAAAATGTGTTGCTAAGGACTTCATTTGGACAACTTTAAAGGCGATTTTCAAATAGTTGTATCTCTGCCAAATATTGTCCTATCCTAACAAACCATACATAAATACATTTTTGATCAACTTTCTGATGTCTAAAATTATGTAAACATCTCAACAACAAAAAATTGTGGTACAGGGTCACATTTGTCTTGGTTGTACCTTGCATCAAAGTAAATAAAATCTCTCTTTGTTGCATGGAAGCAAATTAATAACTAAAGCACCATTTGATCTGTTCTGTTCATAGCTGAAGTGAAAAATCACAAGATATGATTCATATTATTTTTGCTGATTCAGTCTTGGTGTGAATAGGTCATATGATGTCAACTGTTTGATATATTTAAATCTAATCTTTATATTTCACTAAAAAGCATGAGATCTAAACAGCATGGCTTCAAGCTTGCCAAGCATTGCAGGCTAAACCTGACTAATTCTGGCTAAACCTATGTCCAGATAGAGATGTTTGCAGTATTTTAAATGTCACTGAGGCATAAAAAGAAAGCTCTTAAAGCTGCAATGTGATCTGCTAACAATAACAAATCTACAAAAAATGAAAAGTAAAATGATGCTTTCTTGATCTAAATGTATGATTAAGTAACTCAAAGCACCAGATTCCAAGCCGATTCTAATGTTGCACGTTAGCTTCTAATGTTAGCAGCTTCTGTTTGTATCGTATCTTTGTGTACTCCTTGCCTTGGTTTGGTATTCAGTATCCACAATGTGTTGAGTTTTTTGTGACTGGATGCCCACCTTTTGGGCAGGGGAGATAACCTCTGAGGCGGTTCAACTATCACACCATTGTGCGACAACCGTGAAACCGGCCGGGAATCCACCAGAGCCTCCTCCAGCATAAAGTCCCTGCTGGATATTTTATGAGAAAGCTCAATGCTCACTGTGGTCTCATCCAGATTGGGGGGCAGAGGGGTGCATCTGGGCGTGGACATGGCTGGTGTGGGAGGAGCGTCGCTAAAAACGCTGTCACTCTGTGGTTGTCAGGGGAAACTGAATTAAATGTAGTTACAGTGAAGTACTAATAATATTATCATCACCATTATATTACTGTGCAAACCCAGATAAAGCATTTTTTTTGTGATTAACTGTTACCTAAATAAAATCAGATAGAACATTGTGTGAAAAAACATAATCTTGATATCTTTAATATTGACTGAGTAAGATCATGTCAAAGATTAAATGCAATGTAAAATCAGTCTGGATTTCACGGACAATGTCACATTGATTTAACTATTGATTTTTACTAGTCTTGTTGTATTGGTTAGATGTTGGTGTTCTCACCCTAAAGAACTCTTCATCCTCCATCATTTCCCCCTCCAGACCCTCCTCCTCCTCCATTGCCATGGCCAGTCGCATCTCTGGGGCCAAATCCTGTAGTGTACGTAGCCCAGCCTGAACCAAACATGACAAGGAGCTGTGATTCGGCAGTGCTTACTGTTTAGTGTAATGACATACTGAAAACTCATTAAATAAGTCTTCACCTGGAGAGAGGCTGACTTGTCTTTGCCTTTCTTCTTCCTCTCCTTTTCCTTTCGCTTACGAAACTTTTTGAAGTAGTCTTGAATCAGGAAACTGGCATAGAACTTTCCAGCGGTCACCTCGTTCCCTGAAACACAAAGCGACCCAAACAGATCCATATAAGAAGGAAAAGTTATGCTGTCGAGTGATCTTATCCTGTTTTAAACCTAGAATATTCTTCAACCCAGTGGTTCTCACTTTTCGCCATTGCACCACACACAAATAAAATTCACAAGTTTAATAATTGAATTAAACAAAACATATTAACCCTCAAATGGTCCTCGTTTCCTGTTTACACTACTGACCCTAAGGGTCTATGTGACCCCAAAATTGAAAGCATAATTGTAAGAAAAATATAAATTTTCAATAATACAAATAATATATATTTTTTTAACTTCTCATCTATACAATAAAGCTGTGTTTGAGAGATTTGTTGTACTTTTGTACCCACTGACCACAAAAAATTCTCAACTACACCATTAGCTTGCATGTGAAATATACACAATATATTACTTAAATGATTATCGAAATTTAATTTAAATTGTTACTGGATATTGATCTAGGTGTTAGGTGTAGAATTCCACCTTTTGCTGGTTAGAGATAAACCTAAAGGAAATACCGTTTAAGAAAGAAATAGCTTTGGTCAGCAGAGGGCCATAGAAAGCCATTCATTTTACTGGATATGGGCAACTGCTCACATCACTACTTTAGTGATACATTTTGTGAATTTATGTATAAATAAACATTAGAAAGGACATATTATTTCAAAAAGTCAAGTTTTTCCTGTTGTTTCTGTACCTGCGGGGGGAGGTAAGACTTCATCTAGGAGTTTGGGTTTAGTGCGCTTCCAGATCTTTTTAATAATGGCTCGCAGCTCCTCATTCTGCTTGTCCATAGGTCCTGTGATGAACAAACGTTTTGATAAAACACTACATTTATCAGCTTTAATAAATGCTTCATGTTTCATGCAGTGCTCGTCATAAAATGTATAAAACACCCATAGAGTCTGTGTGTCCATGTGTTTGTGTGTGTACAGTGTGTGTATGCAATAACCATCGGTTTTGATCTTGAGTGAAGTTCTGACGAGAGCAAACAAGGTGGCATTGAAGGTCACGGTGCCGTCCGGATGAAGAGGCACATTCATAGACACCAACCTCTGCAGACGAGAAAGAGAGACTAAATGAAGGCGGGAGAAATTAAATAGGTTTCAAATGTGATGTGTGGAGGGAGAGATGCAGGATTTAGTCATTAAGAATGATTAAGTCAATCAAACCCTAATAAGTTGACTGAACTCATTTGATTGAGTAAACTCATTCAATTCAATTAAGTAATGGGTCTCCCAAACACGTATATATATATATTTAAGTTTACTTAACTTGATGGCCATATAGACTGAACTTAAACTGTTAAGTTCACCACACTTGGAGCTTGTACAGTGCACTTAAACAATAAGTTTACATGGTGTTCATAACTTTTATATAACAGGGTGTAATGAAAGGTATTTAGGACTGACTCTATTGGGTCCTTTTAGGTGGGTCTGTTATTACTTGGTTTGTTCACATATACACACTGAACTGCTCCGAGAGCTTTTGGAGGGCCTCAAACGCACACTTAGATGAGTTTATAGGCGCCGGTCCTGTGGACCGCAAGATATGCTCAATTAATTTTAATTAAAAACGCTTTTGATATATCTATAATGGTCTGATAAATAAGCTGTTTTCTGAGGACCCACTGGCGTAAAACAAAAATGAGTTTATAGTTGGCTCATGTGGTCACCCTATTATGGCCCACTCCTGATAAGTACTGTACAGTACTCACTATTGATGAAGAAACTAAATGTTCTTGCATAGTTTAACAGTTTGGGTTAGACATTTGTTTATATAACCACAAATAATAGTAATGCATTACCAGTGATCACACTTACCCTGCAGGCTACCCGATGAGGACAGAGTTTTCCAAAGCCGAGCGGAGGCTGAATTCTGCGCAACATGGTGACCACATCCAAATGTTTTATCCTTCCCCTGCCAAAAAATATACACTATTTGTGACCCTGGACTAAAAAAACAGTCATACAGTAAGTCACACAGATATATTTGTAGCAACAGGCGACAATACACTGTATGGGTCAAAATTATCAGCAAAAATCTTTAGGATATTAAGCAAAGATGATGTTCCATGAAGATATTTTGTAAATTTCCTCCTGTAATTTTTTGAGTGGATGTAGTTGCTAAGAACTTTATTTGGACAACTTTAAAGATAATTTTCCATATAATGTGTAACAATAAGAGGTAGTAATATTAATATGGTTTAGTGTCTATTATTATTATTATTTATTTATTTATCTTTTTTTTATTATTAATTGCCTCAGATAATGTTTTTTGTGGTGTAAAAGAAAAAAATAAAGTTAATTTAAATAAAAAAAAATAAAGATAATTTTCTCTATCCTAAAAAAACGTAAATTTATTAAATTTTCAGATGATGTATAAATCTCAATAAAAAAGACCCTTATGACTGATTTTGCTGTCCATGGTCACATTTATAAACCTGATATACTCATACTTGTCAGGACTCTGCCTTGAAGTCTTGTTTAATTTGTATTATGTCATGGTGGCAGAGTTCTGGCAGTCCCTGGCCTTGTGTGGAGGTTCATGCCTTGTTTTTGTGTTTGGCATGTACCTCCGGTGTCTTGTCATTTGTCCCCGCTCCCTCGTTCTCCTGCTTATTGTTAATTATTACTTATTCCCATCACCTGTTCCCGCTCGTTATCTTGTTTGGTTTTTTCTATTTAATGTCAGTGTTTCTTGTGTTCTGTGCAGGTTCATTGTGTTGTGCTGTGTTCTGTACCTTGTTGTACGTTCTAGTCAAGTCTTGCTAACTAGTAGAAGTGTAGTGTAGTGTTTCTTGTTTCATGTCCTGTACCCCCTCGTGGGTCTTTGTTTTGTTAGTGTTAAGTGTAAAAATAAAAGTGTTTTCTGTTTTCCCCGACATTGTCTGCATTTGGGTTCATCTGTCCTGCAAACCCTCACAATACTCATAAAATCACTGCTTACAATTTGTATGATTATGGAATTTGCAAAAAGTACACCTTTGCAGGTAAAAGTGCATATACGTACATCAAGGGTACATATTGGTACCAGATGTATGCATATTTGTACATATTAGGACCTTTTTGAAGGGTAGGCTACTGCCCCACTGACAGCTTAGGACCAGTTTTGGCCAGTTCTTCTCACAGTGTCTATAAATACAGATGTTTCAATAATCTAAAACCTGAGGACTACATACAGAATATGACCGTCATACTAAGCTGAACGTTTGCTTACGTGGCCTCCGGGTCATAATCTGACCAGACTCTTTTGAACTCATCCAGGTGATGCGTGCCAAGCACAGTCCAGTCTCTGGTCAGATACTCAAAGTTATCCATGATGACAGCGATGAACAAGTTAATGATCTGTAACACACAGATTAAATCAATCAATACTTCAAAACTCTTATGCTGCGTACACACCAAAGCAATCCATGGCGTTCCATGCTCTAGAGATTACACGTGGATTTAACTTTGTTTCATGCTAATTTTTCACTTGAGTTGAATATTTTCAACTAGCGCACATATGCTTTGAGGCGAATAGCATTTGTTTTTGCGGCAATCACGCCACCCAACTTGCGTCAGTTGCATCACCCCCGCGCGAGTTTGCATCCATTCACATCTTTGCATGGACTTAGTATGTAATCTACTCACACAAATCGTTGAATTTGTGTATATTATGTATATATATATATATATATATATATTTTTTTTTTTTGTGCATGCTGTATCTCTAACCAGAAAAGCACAGAGCGCGAAGAAACTGATGAAATAGAGGTAAGCCAGGTTGCTGCCACAGCTGAACTCTTCTCCCGGTTCAATGTCAGACTCTGGGTCACACCTGCGACCCGGCAGGGCCGCCAACATGATCTCCTGCCATTGTTCCCCTGTTGCGCATCTTGGTTTGACAAACACGGAAAAAAAATTAATTCCAACCAAGCAGCGACAAACATCCTTATATGATCTGATGCTGGTGTATACCGACCTGAAGAGCAGTAGTACAGCCATGAAAAACGTTTGGAAATTATTATTCCGATTGAGCTCCGTGTTGTCATCTATGGCTATCTTTCCAAATGTCTGGAAAAACAACAAAGACCTGGGTATAAAATGTTTTTAAACAATCAATCCCAGCAAAAAAACAAGAAAACAAACGCACCTGCATCCCAATCACACCATAGATGAAGAAGATCATAGCAATGAGCAGACCGACATATGGCAAAGCCTGACAGTCAGGAAGATATAAAACAAATTGATACAGAACCAAAGTTTGTTTTTCTGAAACTTTTGCGACTTTGTTTCATACCTGAAGAGATTTGATGAACGTCCAAAGCAGGGTTCGAATCCCCTCACCTTTACTGAGCAGCTTCACAAGACGCATAACTCGGAAAAGACGGAAAAATGTGATGGACACTTTGGCGCCCTCTCCTTCTTTTCCCTTTAAAGTGAAGAAAGAGGTAAACAGACCAAACATGAATGTGACCCTGGACCACAAAACCAGTTAAAAGTTGCACGGGTATATTTGTAACAATAGCCAACAATAAATTGTATGGGAAAAATCTTTAGGATATTAAGTAATCATTTGTCATATGTGTTGCTAAGGACTTCATTTGGACAACTTTAAAGGAAATTTTCTTAACATTTTGATTTCTTTGCACTCTCTTTTATTAATTTTTTCTCATTTATTATTTTTTTATTCAGATTTCAGATCAAAATTGACCTTTATGAGTGGTTTTGTGGTTCACATTAAGAAAATTCTGTGTTTATGTTTAAGACATGATTGGTTAAGTTAAAGGGACACTCCACTTTTTTGAAAATATGCTAATTTTCCAGCTCCCCTAGACTTAAACATTTGATTTTTACTGTTTTGTAATCCATTCAGCTGATCTCCGGGTCTGGCATACCATTTTTAGCATATCATAGCATAATTAATTGAATCTGATTCGACTATTAGCATCGTGCTAAAAAATAACCAAAGAGTTTCAATATTTTTCTTATTTTGGCTCTTCTGTACTGTAGTTACATCGTGTATTGTAGAAAATTAAAAGTTGCAATTTTCCAGGCAGATATGGCTTGGCCTGCTATTGAAAATTACCAAGGGGACTATTTTCGGGCAGTGCCTAATATCACTATGCCTCATAGAGCCATGTTACGGCAGCAAAGTCCTTGATTATTACAACCGAATAAGAGTACTGTTCCTAGCCAAATCTGCCTTGAAAATTGCAACTTTTAATTTTCTGTCAGTCTTAGTACACGATGTAACTACAGAAGAGTCAAGTTTTAAATAGGAAAAATATCCAAACTCTTTTAGCGCGATGCTAATGGTCTAATCTGATTCAATGGATTGTGCTAAGCTATGTTAAAAGTTTCTAGCGCCAGACCCGGAGATCAGCTGAATGGATTTTAAAACGGTAAAAATATGTTTAACTCTAGGGGAGCTGGAAAATGAGCATATTTTCAAAAAAGGGGAGTGTCCTTTTAAATAAAACCAGCTGGTGGTTTTGTCCATATTTTCCCCAACGATGAGTTGAAAACAACCATGCATTTTTTTAAGTGAAAAGGATGGCAGCCTTATTTAAGGGATTTAACATTTTCCTTATCTTCTTACCTCACCATGTCCTCCTCCACCCTGAAAAAGTGACAGGCAGTTTCAATTCCACAAAGAGAAATAAAAATTCAGGCAGATGTGAGATAAGATTGACGTTATACTGTAAGAAGATTGATTGTTTCAGATGTAACAAGCATGAAAATCTCTTACAGATTAACGTTACTTACACTGAACTCTGCGATCATGATGTCCACCAAACTTCCCACAACTATTAATGCATCAAAAGAGTTCCAGGCATCTATAAAATAGTGCTGTGCAAAGCAAAGAAAGTAGAAAGAGAGAGAGATGTAAAAAACAAAGAGATCTGAAGCAGAGTAAAATGTGAACAGAAAGTGTCCAACAGTTCTCACGTAAGGTCTCAAAGCGAGAAGTTTGATGATCATCTCAACAGTGAAGAGTGTGGTGAAGATCATGTTCAAGATGTCCATCACAAAGTTAAAGAGCTTTGACTGCTCATAATGCTGTGGGGTCACAGAAACACATTACTGAATGTGTGAGAATAATTAAGGATTTAGATTTTTGAGCTGTTCCTTTGAGATTAGGAATGCATCACTTATACATGTGAGTGTTTACCTGTACAGCCAATGTGAGCGTGTTTAGCAGAATGAGAACAAACATGATGTACTCGAACTGAGATGAATTGACGATCTTCCAGAATTTTAGCTGTGAGGGGTTTTTGGGTATGTAAATCTTTATTGGTTGAGCTTTCAATGCATAATATACACACTGCCTCTGTGAGCAGAGAGAGAGAGAGAGAGAGAGAGAGAGAGAGAGAGAGAGAGAGAGAGAGAGAGAGAGAGATAAAACAGAGACAGAGATACTGTGAAACAATAGAATTGAAGTGACGTAATAATACTGACACTTATGATCCCCTAGTAAAATTCATCACATGTTGAGAAGATACCTATTGAGATGACCTTACCTGGTTTTTGTTTAGTTCACAGTTTTTGAACTCAGCCTCTCCTTGTTCACGAAAGGTGATGATGACAAAACCCACGAAGATATTCATCATAAAGAAAGCGATGATGATGATGTAGATGATGAAGAAGATGGAAATCTCTACACGGTAGTTGTAGATGGGCCCTCTGTTCTCAGCATTAGCATCAATGGCTTTGTACAAGAGCCTGTGAAATACAAAACAAATAAATTGTGTAAAAAAAGTTTGCATTAGTTAAAAAAATTTCATTTGCAGTCCTCATTACGATACGTGTAAATAACATCAGAATAAAAAACATTTATTATGTGTAAATATGAGAAATTGTAGCCTGTAGATGATGTCTATTTCTTTCAATTTCAATTATTGACAGATATGCAAATTTTTCATTTAAACTACGTATATTCATTTTCGTCTCTTTACATTTCTTATTTTATTTCTTAGTTGAGTTTATTACATGAATTTGTGTCTCTGGGTTGTGTGTCCACTTATATAAAGTAATGATCTATTAAATGTCATACACTGTCAGAAAAGGTTAAAAAATGTTCCCTACAGTAGCTATATCTGGGACGGTACCCTTTCAAAAAGTATACAAATTAATACAAAATGTATACATATCTGTACTTAAATGGTCCATATTAGGACCTGTTTAAAGGGTACTGCACAAGTGGTGCTTGGGACAATTTTTTGACTGTGTAATAATTTCATCATGATTTCAAGAAGTAAACTCTTCATAAACAAAGTCTCTTCTTCTATCATCTTTTTTTTGTCAGGATGTCTTAAAATTTAAACACATTATTTTTCCAACAATCATCAAACATGTTTTTATAAAATAACTAATGGAAAGTAAGTGGCTGTTTCTATTAAAGATTTGTGCAAAACTTTAGCGTTATTTATTCGACAAGAATCTATTGCGATATGACATTGTTCCCAATAACGACTAAAGCATTATTTTGTTGCAATAAGTCATTACAAAAAACTTGCAGACTGGTGGGTTTGACTTCATATGGCAGCAAGCAGACTAACATGCAGATGACATAAAAATACTGCGAGAGCGACTCGAAAGCATTCAATCGACTCCCGAATCGCGCTTGTGGTATTTTGATATCATGCGCTTCTCGGTTCTTGTGATGCCACAAGTCAAACACACACCTCTTCTGGCTTGTCCTCCAACCAAACATGTTGCATCATATTTAAAGAATGATCATGTGATTTTTACGCACGTAAAAGCAAAAAAAAAACATTGCCGTTTCCATTGCAGTTTTGCGATGTATTCCTATTTCGAAGTGTTTGAAAAACCACCTCACCCGAGTGTAAAAACTATTTTGCAATATATGGGAGTTTATGTGAAATTGTCGTGTTTCCATTAGACACATTTTTTATTCACTATTTCAATGTGCTAAATTTGAAGGGTAATGGAAAGGCATCTACTGTGCTACCCCAAAATGTTTTGTTGCACTCACTGTGGCCATCCTTCAAAAGTAGAGACGGTGAAGAGAGCGAGCATTCCCATCAGCACGTTGTCAAAGTTAAAGTCACTGTTCTCCCAAACTCTCTCCCTTACCATTGGATGATTCATATCGCCATCTTTGAACACCACAAATGTTCCTCTGAAACAATCGCACACACATACAGTACAGTAAAGATCTCAAAACAGATAACTGAGGTGGTGTCATTTTCAATCCATGAGATACCAGTTAAACATCATACTTGCACTCATCAGGTGTGTGTTTCGCCTCATCTGTGCATCTGTAGAACCGGCCCTGCAAAAACAAACAATGGCAACATGTGACTCCTTGCTTTACTCATTATGTAAACGGGATGTTTGGATGTGACTGTTTGAAATCATCCCAAAACTCTAAGTGAGAAAAATGTTGAGCGAGAATTTGATTGTGCGAGTGATTTGAGTTTCAACTAAAAAATATTGAGGCTACCATGTGACATGTGATGTTTGGTGACTACAGTACTCTGTCAGTCAAGAGAAAAGTATACTTAATATAAAGTTCATGCTTTTAAGAGCCCCCCCCAAAAAACTCATTTATGATAATATGACATGATTTTTTTTATATATATATGGTTAATTACAAATAAGTGCTATAGAGAAAGATGCTCTTCAATAGCTACATGGTTTAAACAAAGGGAAGTAAACATATTTTGAATTTATGATGCCTGTTGCTGGTTTTCTGTTCCATAGCTCAATTGGTAGATCATTGCGTTAGAGGTCATGAGTTGGATCCCAACAAACTGATAAAATGTCTTCCTTGTAATGCACTCTAAGTTGCTTTGGATAATTTCCCAAATGCATAAAAATATACTACAATAAGGTCAGGAACATTTATTAGGAAACTACAATTAAAATGAACACTTACACTCGAATATGAGAGACTAATATTACCTTAAAAAGCTGCACACCAATACAGGCGAACATGAACTGCAGAAGAGTGGTGACTATGAGGATGTTGCCGATAGTGCGGATGGCCACAAACACACACTGAATCACGCTCTGAAGACACAAATAAACAACACTTGATGAAGGCTTATTGTATGTTTAAACATTCAACTAGAGATAATTATATGGATTTTAAGCCGATAGTTCACCCAGATATGAAAATTCAGTCATTATTTACTGCTCATTACATTTAGATTGACTGAAGATTATTTAAAATTTCCCAATTTGGTGTTCCACTGAAAAAATGACAACCTATGGACTTGGATATGCATATGCTTATGTGTTTAGTCGACAATTAATATTTATTGGGCCTGTTATTTTTAGCACTATGGCAGGAGTGGTTCGGGAAGGCAAGGTAAGCATGGAAATGCTTTATGGGATACCTTGAGTCCTTTAGCCCTGTTGATGGCTCGAAGAGGTCTGAGTACTCGTAACACTCTCAAAATCTTCACCACAGAAATGGCACTCGAGCTAAATAATAGATAGCAAATAATAATAAAAAAATAGCGAATGAATAAACAAATGGGGTGATGGATAGATGGATACTCACTGCAAGAAGAAAGATGTTAGAGACACACTGACAACCAGAAGGTCCAGAAGGTTGAAGGCGTTCCTGCAGAAGGAACCTTGATGAAGGAAAGCTCCATACACTGTCATCTGAACAAGACACAAGGCACATGACAATCAATATAAATGTTTAATGTTACATCACATGCGTAAACTCATTCCATTTAATCAGTCTGAGCAACCCACTGTCAAAGCACAGAACCACATACACTCTTAGAAAAAAGGTACAAAAGTTGTCACTGGGAATATGCTCCATTTTGGTATATGTACCTTTAAGGTGCACCTTTTAGGTACAAAAGTGTACTTTTTGAAAAGGTACCACCCCAGTGACAACTTTTGTAGCTCTGAAGATGCATTTCAATAAAAGTCAAAGGGGTGAGAAAATAGAAACTTCTAATGTGTGCATAAAAAACAGTGGTTTACCTTCAACATGATCTCAATAGTGAAGACAGTGGTGAAGACATAGTCAGCATAGCCCAGCATCTGTCATAGGAGAGCCAGAGAGGAAGAGTCTCTGATAAATGAGTGAATCCCATCTTATTTTCACCATACAATTAAAAGGAAACTATATTTTGCATAAGAAAATGATTTTTTTTGCAATTTTTGCATTTGTAAGAATTACTATAATTCTCAGTAGCCTTTGTAATGTGAAAATATTATTATTCTCAATGCTGTATTGTAATAAACCATGTGATATAACATGTAATAACCATATAGAAAAATAATGTACAGTACAGTACTGTTAATACTGTTAATAATGTAAATAGTGTACTGCATTACAAAAGGAATGCTTTATTGAAAATAATGTCATACTGCAATAAATCATAATCATCTTTTATCAAAATATAATTTCTCAATTTGAAGTCAATAAAATTGAGAAAAATCCTGGAATGTTTACCTCAAAATCCTTAATTTCTTCTCAACTGAACAAAGAAATACATCTTGGCTGACATGGGGGTGAGTAAATTATCAGGATTTTTGTGTTATGAAAATGGAGTATTACTTTAAAGCTTAGTTTAGTCTGTCACAACACTATATGGTGGTTTCCCTGGAGAGGGATTAGACTATGAGACCCCTATAATATCTGCACAAACACTGGACCTCTAGTCTGGATTTACTTCTCTAGTGGTTCATAAACTTACAACATTCCTGACAGAATGAGTTTTGATTGGATCTTCAGCAGCCAGTGAAAAACTACTAAATATGATGAAGATGAGGATGAAGTTGGTGAAGTAAGGATGATGAATGAGGTTGTGGCAGGCAACTCTGAGACTAAGTGAATATTTAGAAGGTCAAAAATAAGAAAAAATATAATTATTAACATTCATTATTTGTCATTTCCTCTGTAACTTATTGTTAAGGTACCAGTTTTTCTTTCCAAGGATGAAGAAGGAACTTCCGTCAGGAATAGGAACAATTTTCTCTTTGGGTTGAAAACTTTCGACTTTCATGGGTGTACCAATACCTTTAAGAACATGTAAGAATTAATGTAATCATTTCATGTATCTGTTGTATCAGTTTTAATAGAAAGTATCAGGCGGGACAGGATTTACCTTCAAGCCCTTCGATTGCTCTCAGCTCTTCATTCTCCTCCCAGTCATCCCCCTCATTCTGAATGAATTAGGAAGAAGAAAGAAATATGAAAATAATACAATTAAGTCTTTTTATAGAATATCTAAAAAAGTAGTCAGGACATTAATTGGGACACAGAGGGAGAGAGACACAGAGAGTGTGTGTGTTCCTACTCCAGCATCATCATCCTCTCGTTCTTCATCCTCTTCCCATTCCTCATCCTCTTCTTTTTTCTCCCTATAAAACAGAACAGATTGAGATCTAAACCCATGATAACACAGATGCACACATTCTGCGTCTATTTATTGCATATATGTGAACTGGGATGTGCCATACTCTTTTTTCTTTTTGCCACCATCTCCGGCTAAGTTATCCACAGCGATAGCCAAAAAGACATTCAGCAAGATGTCTGGATGTCAGAGTTAAGTTTTAGATGAAACTCAAAATATAAGAGAAGCAATTTGATCAATTGTACAGATAGCATACACGTTTGATTCAACTGTTGCATGTGCAATTCAAAGGATACAATTACCACAGACGAAAAGGATGACAAAATAAATACAGACGATCATATTGGGAAACACAGGTCCACCGTATGCCATTATGCCATCGTACATGACAGAGTTCCAGTCCTCTCCTGTTAGAATCTATGTAGAAAAGATTACTTGTCTATCGGGTTTGTAAATGTGAATTTGAGGAAATTAACCATACCCTCACTCCAAAATATCCTTTATTCTGGGTTATTTCCAACCTATGATTGAGTCAACCCAGCATTTTGGGTGGAATCAACCCAACATAGGTTAAATTATAACCCAGGATGTGGGTTTTTACATTTTTGACCCAACCATATGCTGTAAAATAACCAAGCATTTTGTAAAGTGCATGTTTCAAGGCTTTGTATGTAAAAAATAAACGATAGCTAAGAGGTGACCTGGAAACAGGTGAGCAGGGCAGATGGAAAAGTGTCAAAGGTGCTTCTTTTCATTTGAGTCTCATCAAAGTTGAACTTCCCGCCGAACAGCTGCATGCCCAACAAAGCGAAGATGATGAGGAAGAGGAAGAGCAGCAATAATAGGGAACAGATGGCCTTCATTGAGTTTAGCAAAGAGCCCACCAGGTCTGAGAGAGCAGCCCAGTGTCTAAAAGAGAGAAGTAAACAAAGCCAGCACCTTCAATATGTCTTATTACTGTACATTATGACAGAAGTTTCCTATAAGATTTGTTTAAATCATACAGCCAATATTTGACATTGGGGGGAATATCATTAGAACGCATTGAAATACTGAACACAAAAGTGGCACTGCTGTTTAGTAAACTGGCACCAAGATGGGCAGAATCACCGTGTGACTTTGAAGATACGGAGCAGACGGACGCAGCGCAGCACAGAGATTCCGATGGGCGGGATCACGTCCATCTCCACCAATACCGTCTCCAGAATCCCACCGCACACCACGAAGCAGTCGAAGCGGTTGAAGAGCGCCATGAAGTAGATCTGAAAGCCGAAGCTGTAGATCTTCATCAGCATCTCCAGCGTGAAGAGAGCCAGTAAGATCTTATTTGCTCTTTCTGGGGTTTTAAAGAAGATGGGGTCAATTTGTAGCATTGAATGCAAACACTGGCTGACCCTTCAGTCACTCACCCTGTATGTCAGTAAGCCACTGGGGCTGGCTGTAGTGTTCAGAGGCGCTGGCAGCGGTGTTGAGGAACACCAGCAGAAGGACCAACCAGTAAAAATTGGTGGATTTGACGGCAACACGGCAGTTCTTCCTAATGACCAGATTCAAGTGATACAGCTGCTCGCTGGGAGGAGAAGAGAGAAATCAATGGCTAATATATACAGTAAATGAGCTTATGATTACAATATGTGCCTGTTGCTCAGTTGACAAAATGTTGTGTTAGCAATTGTGTCAAATATGGTTAATTTCTGATACAGTTTTGTTGAAGCAAAGCCAAATCACAAATTCACTGGTTTCAAAAGTATTCACATTCATTACTTAGGTAGAGATATATGCACTAGGGTTTAAAAAAACAGTATAAGGGGTTGTGTACACCAAAACTTTTACGCCCGCGGCCGGCGCATGTTTTCAATTGTTTCCAATGGAAGCTCGGCGTTTTTCAAATAAGCCAGCAGCTAGCGGGTTTTTTCCGCGCTCAAAACCGGCGCTCGGCGGTTTTTCCGCGCTCGGCGCTGAGAGTCTAGAGTTGAAAGAGATTCAACTTTGGGAGAAAAGCTCCACTCGTCAATGTCAGTTCTCACACGGCCGCCCAATCACAGTGGAGGAGGGGCGGGACATTACCACAGCAACCAACCGGCTCGCAGCTGAAGTATCACAGCTACCGAAGCGCTCAGCTGAAGAAAGCTGGCACTCAGCTGAAAAACAGCTGGCATTCGGCGTCCTCAAGGCGTTTTCAGCCGCGTTTAAAAGTTTTGGTGTGTCCAGCCCCTAAGAGTATAAAAAATAATGTATGAAAAAAATTCCAAAAGCTTAGGATGTGCCACAGGGGCCTATTGTGCACTACCCCACCTGAAAATGTTTGAAAATGTAAGGAGTAGAAGTAAAAATTCAGCTGAAAAAGAAAGTATAAATACCCAAAATTTCTACCTTAAGTGACACTTTGTAGTTTTTCAACCTTTTCAACCATGGTGGCGTCATGGACCTACGGGTTCGATTCCCCTTTAAGGCAGTATTTTTTCATGTAAACTTTAAACAAGCGACCACCATTATAACTGGCTTGTAAACGTGAGCTACGCAATCTTTTGGCGTTTGAAAAAATAAAACCCATGAAATGATATTCATCTAACCTGCTGAAAGGCACACTTTGTGACCTTAAGACCTTTTCCTTTGCGACAGTGCTGCGGCGCTTGTGGCCTCTAGGGCGCTAGACGTAAAAAATACATGTCTAGCACCCCCTAGTGGCCAAAAAGTTCTGCGGTGTGCCTTTAAGTAAAGTACCAAAGTATTTGTACTTCTTTACTTGACACCTATGCACAAATGACATCTAGTCAACACCTCAATATGAAATAAAAAGCGAAAGAAGAAGTCCCAACATACTGACTTTTTGGGACTTTAGCTTATTGACCGTATCCCCCAGAGTTAGATAAGTCCATACATTCCCTTTTCATCTCTGTGCGTCCCGTAACTCTATGACGCACCCACCGCTAGCCTAGCCTAGCACAAAGACTGGAAGTAAATGGCTCCAGCTAGCATACTGCTCCCAATAAGTGACAAAATAGCGCAAACATTTTCGTACTTATATGCTGTGATTGTATAGTCACACCATGTGCAAATAACAAATTACAACATATAAATAGCAAAATGTTGGCATTATTTTGTCACTTATTGAGAGCAGTATGCTAGCTGGAGCCATTTACTTCCAGTCTTTGTGCTAGCGGTGGGTGCGTCAGACAAAGTTACAGCATGCACGGAGATGAAAAAGGTATGTATGGATCTGATCTAAATCTGGGGGATACAGTGAATAAGCTAAAGTCCCAAAAAGTTGGCGTGTCCCTTTAAAAATAGATCTGATTCCTGGGAATACAGTCTGAGACTGTAGTATCTTAAGGCGCATTAATGCTACAAAGTGCTAACAAACACATTTAGAAAAGCTTTGGGGTAAAATTATAAAGTCAGTGAGTGGCTGTGGGCAGGGCTTTGTTTTTTGTGATGTCACAATAACAAGATAATCATAACAGCATTTCAAATGAAACTGCTTTGGTTTAATAAGGATTAAAAAATGAGAGGGTAGATTTTTTTATTGTAGGGTTGTTGTGTTCACACATTTATGTCCAAACACCTTGTAAAAGTGGATTTTGCATAATATGTGCCCTTGAAAGATCTATGAGGGTTTCTCAACCAAAAACACTTACCAAAAACTTATAGCCATCAGCCTTGCCCTGAAATGAATAAGAGAGGTACAATTTAGTCTGAGCTCAGATTTATAAAACTTCTATAAGAAACAGAAATACAAATTCAGCTTGCATTATGGATGCGCAGCAGCCGTTGTCATCATCTAGAAAGGCTTCAAACTCAGAGTCTGAATCTGATTCTGTAAGAAACCAAACAGATTTCATCCATAGAGCGTGTGTGCGTTAAAAAAAGTTACATGTTTGTGATTCATCTCAATACGCAATGCAACCAAAATCAGACCCAGAAATGATGCCATACCTCCGTCTTCACTGTGCTTATACCAGCCGTATTTCTTCATCATCTTTTTCTTGGCCACCACAGCACCTGCCATTAACCCAGCATAAAGGATGAATTAAAATGTTCTCCATCTGTTCAAAAATCAATGTGTGTATATAAATGTGCATCACGTTTATTTCCATCCTCGTCCATGTCTTCCGCTTCAATGAGCCAGTCCATGTAGCCGATCATGTCCTCCTCCATTTGCTGTTTCTCTTGAGCCTTCTGCAGTTCACCACGACACACGGCCTTCTCTCTCTCTTTAGAGAACTCACTGTGATGTGAACGAGACACAAATATTACAATGTAAACATGTACAGCAGTGATATTCAGTTTAGTTCCTGTTGGAAAGGAAAGTTGGAAACTTCTCTTCTATCGTTCCCCTATCTCTTTCTCCCCATGTATAAAGGAAGTATAGATCATATTAGTCAGTCACTCACCCGCTCAAGACACCCAACACAAGATTGAGGACAAAGAAGGAGCCGAAAATGACCAGGGACACAAAATAAATCCAAGGCAGCTCAAAACCAATGGCATCATTCATCTGATAGACAGCAGAAGACAAAAGGGAAAAAAATAAATGTGTATATTGTTAAGCAGGTATCATTCAAACACCTTTTATTGTTGCTTAGATTGGATCATATTGGTGTGACGTCATTCAAAGTATATATTAAGCTATTTTAAACAAGTGCCATTCACTATGACCCATTTGATGGGTGAAAGAAATCAAAACACTCACAAGTGAGAGGATAAAAAAGTAATAAGAGATAAGAGGTAATAAGAGAGGTTTATACCCAGTACAGCACATCTGTCCAGCCCTCCATAGTAATGCACTGGAATACAGTGAGCATGGCAAAGAAGATGTTGTCAAAGTTGGTGATGCCTCCATTAGGCCCCTCCCATCCTCCTCGGCACACTGTGCTATTCCCCACACAGAATCGCCCGTTACCCGCAAAAGCACACGGCGTTGGGTCGTCATCCACCATTAGGTCTTCAAACAAGAAAACAATCACTATCGGCATTTCTATTAGTCATACAAATTAACAGTATTAACCCAAACTGGGGGGGCTCGAGATGGTGCTCAGTTTTATGTATTTTATAAAATATATTAATTTATCATAAATTCTGTTCACTTAAATCTCCGATAAATAAGGCTACTAACCAACAGCAATACATTGTATCATTTAATATGTCTTTTATTGGGGGGGGCAAAGAGATGCACCCTTAACAAGGATGGACATGCTTGATGTTAAGTGCAAGATCTAAAAAAACATTATCCAAAAAATTCTTATTATTGGGTGAACTATTGCTTATAGAGTTACACTGACCAAAACAAAACAAGGCAGCATTGTATAAAGTTCATATGAATGTGTGTGCATGTGTATTCAACCAACCTGTCCCGACAATAAAGCAGGTCTTGTGCATCCTACCAATGAAGAGCTCCAACCCGATAATGGCATAAATGATAATAACAAACATGACCAGCAATCCGATGTGTAGCAGAGGAACCATAGCCTTCATGATGGAGTTCAACACAATCTGCAGACCTGCATACATCACAGCCTCAATCGCAATTATTATTTTCACCAAGTATGCATTGGAATTCTCAGGGAGCGTTACTTGGCACTTACTTGGCACACCGGACACCAGACGCAGGGGTCGCAGTACTCTGAAAGCTCTCAGGGCTTTCACATCAAGACCTCCTGGTTTACCTGCAGTGTGATGAGCATCTCCTGGTTTGTGATCTCCCATTTCAGCAATCACACTGAAAAGACTGCAGCATATACATACACAAACAAGCTGGTTTTAGTCTTGCACAAAGCAAGAGCTACATTCTTTAAAGGTGCTGTGTGTAGATTTTAGCGGCAACTAGTGGTGAGATTGCGAATTGCAACCAACGGCACAGTTCACAGGTCACCCCTCATTTTTAAAATGCATAGAGAAGCTACATTAGGTGCCACAGGACAAACATGTTGTCATCTGAAAAAAGGTAGTGACGAAGCACTCTGTAGAGCAGTTTGTCTGTTTAGGGCTACTGTAGAAACATGAAGGCGACTTTCATGTAAGGGGACCCGTGGTGTATGAAGATAAAAACGGCTCATTGTAAGGTAATAAAAACGATACAGCTCATTATGCACCACCGTTAAAATAGTTATGTATATTATAATGGCGTAATAGCACTTTTGGGAGTACTTCGACTCGCCTGAAAAGTCCGCTCCCCTTCTCACTCTCATAATGGGAGAGGGAGGGTGTTACTGCGCCGAGTTGAAGTACTCCCAAAAGTGCTATTACGCCATAAAATATAGTTCCTCTTTTAAATCCGCTTAGAAAGCGCTACGTTTTATTTTGTACCACCAAACTTGCTCGTATAACTACTCGTCTTAAATAGGAAAAACGTTAATGTGTTTGGTCACTTCTAACTTTATCTCTGAGTGGTACCATTGAATGAATGGGGCTAAGCTAAATGCTATTGAAGTGTAGCAGCGCGCTCCAGCGCTTACGTGCACGCACTAAGATGATAGAGGGATGTATCAACTCTTCTTAGTTAAGGTAATAACATAGTTTAATATTGAAAAAGAGTAGACTATTCCTTTAAAAGGTCCTTTATAAATTTACACACTGCACCTTTAACGTCAAACACTGGCACACATTTACTGGAAGAATCAGATCACATACCCAACAATAACGATGATAAAATCCAGCAAGTTCCAGCCGCTGCGGATGTAAGCGCTTGGGTGCATGACCAGACCGTATGCTAGAATCTTTGTGAACGTTTCAATGGTAAAAATCACAAGAAACACATACTCCACTTGTTCCTGGAAATAATTCAGATGATAGGTATAAAGAAATAAAGGGATGGGATGAAAATACGAATTAAAAAGTTAGTAAACATTGATTATTTTTTAAAAGCTGGTGATACTAATTTTCACACAATTTCTTTGTGTAGGCTATTTAAAGGGATAATTCACTTTAAAATGAAATTCTGTCATCATTTACTCGTCCTCACGTTTTTCTAAATCTGTATAATTTTTTTTTATTCCTGATGAACACAAAAGAAGATATTTTGAGAAATGATGGTAAACACACAGCATATAGTGACCATTGACTTCCAACAATATTTTGGAAGTATTGTGATAAAAGACTAAGAAAATATTTTGATAAATGATGGTAAGCACACAGTTGACGGTACCCATTAAATTCCATCATATTTTTTTATTCCTACTATGGAAGTCTATGGTCACTTACTGCTGTGCGTTTACCATCATTTCTCAAAATATCTTCTTTTGTTTTTCATCAGAAAAAAGAAATTCATACAGATTTAGAACAACATGAGGACAAGTAAATGATGACGGCATTTTCATTTTAAAGTGAACTATCCCTTTAAATGCGTTCCCAAAGGAAATGTTATTGCTCAGATGTTGTTTCATAAAAGCGTCAACTTAGTCTCAGATGTTTTTCTTAAAATTGCATGGGAGAAAAAAAGATGGAAACAATTGTTTAAATGTGCTAAGAGAATGGAGTTGTAAAATTGATGCAGATTTGGGTACAATTGATGATAAATGTTTAAGTTCATAATCTTCAATAATATTGACTTTTGATTGCAGTCTTGGCAAATCTGAGCTCAGTTTTTGAAATTGTTGAGATCTCTGAAACTCTAATGGAGAGATTTGTGAGATTTCTGGGGTTTTTTGTCTCATAAGAAATATATAAGAAAAGTTTAGGGTATCAATTTAATCTCACAGATTTTTATGAGAAATAAATGAAGTTTACACTGTAAAACATTTACTGTAGTTATGCAGCTGTTTGCGAGTAACTTACTGTAGATTTAAATGTTATTTGCTGGCAAAAGTTTGTTCAAAGATAAATGAACATTAAACATTAACAAGACTTTATCTTTACAAAATAAAACTATAAAATAATAGCCTCATGCAAAGCATTCTGGGAACAAAGGGATCCATATCAACCTTTTTCTGTTTTTCACTTCAGATTTTGGTTCACAGAATGCTTTGCATGAGGCTATTATTTTATAGTTTTATTCTGTAAAAATAAAGTCTTGTTAATGTTTTATATTCGTTTAACTGTGAACAAATAGCTGTATTTAACAAAGTATGGGAGGAGCATGGTCATGAAATCCAAACAATGAGCGCATAGAAATCTCTATATACAGTATGGCTGTACCTCACCTCTGTCCCATATTTGTCCTCCACCCCATGGTTTATGCTTTATTTCATATTTGATTAATGTGAACTTGCGAACTTTTTTTAACTGAATAAAATGTAAATACATCACAATTCAATAAAAGCCCAGAGGTTGAGGAGTGTCTAAAGTCTCACGTGCGCTTTCTCTTTAACCTGCTTTCCTCTATAACACACATTGTTAAGCTCATTAGCTTTCTGGCCTCTTGACACACTCAGTAAGAAGCTAAAGGCTGCAGGTGTTCTCAGGTAACCCACACATTAATACAAGCTTATGTTCAGTACAGTACGGACACTTCTGACTCAACAGCCATCAGTAAAAAGCCATGGATAACTTGAAATGGGGATAACAGTATATACAGTTTTATATAGTTTACATGTTAGCGTACACTTAAAAAAATGCTGGGTTATTTTTAAGCCAGCATTGGGTCAGAAAGGGACGAACACAGCCCCTTGGGTTGTAATTTAACCTATGCTGGGTGGTTTTAACCCAAAATGCTGGGTTGTTTTAATCCATTGTTGGGTCAAATATAAAAAAGTTTGGGTTGATTTAACCTATCGGCTGAGCTCGTCCCTTTTTAACCCTTACTGCTGAGTTATAAAATAACCCAGACATTTTTAGAGTGCATGCATTCACCCTGCATCAACAGGGACGAGAAGACCTTATTCAATCCAAGCTTTTTTAGTGGTTTGTGAAATACAAAAAATCTAAATCAACGTATAAAATATACATATATCAGTGAGTAGACTATACATGTTGTGATAAAACAGATGGTCAATGGCTCTTATCCTGTTTGGCATTCACAGCTGTTTGGCCTTCACAAATTTCAAGCTAAATTAACTTCATGCACTGAAGAAATCTGTATTGTGTATGTGTATGTGTTGAATACTTTTAGTTTCACATACTGAAACTGAAAGCAAAAATCATAAATAACACTTCAATACTCATTTAGCATTGTTTTGTCAGTACTTTTTTATAAAGTTATAATTTACTGCCTTATATTTTCAAGTATAATCGATTTGGCTTTACACGTCATTATTTTTATCTTAGAGATAGAGATGAGTTGCTGTTAGTATAACTTATAAAATATATTTAAAGAAGTTAAGCAATTTTAACTTGAACATTTTCTTGAAAAAATTAAGGCAGCAAATATTTTTTTAAGTGAGTCTGCTGGTCTTATCTGCCATAAACATAATTTCAACCATTAACAGTAGTACCCTTTAAAAAGCTCCTAATATGAACCATTTAGGTATAGATATGTATATATTTGGAACCAATATGTACCTCTGTGGTACTGATATGATAACTTTTTAGATATAAAGGTGTACTTTTTAAAAGGGTACCACCCCAGTGACTACTGTAGGGACCATTTTTCAACTTTTTTCTCTGACATTGCAGTCACACAGATGGTGTGAAAAAACTCTGATATACATACACCTAACTATTTCATATTTACAAAACTACACTTCTTAAATCTTCAAGTAGGCATTTAAGTTTTTGATGCAACCCCAAAAACAGCTAAAAGTGGAAAACCCCAGTAGATATTCACAGTCGTAGTCGTTCACTAGTAGTATAAACATCGACACTAGGCTCTCTGCATTGCTTATTGTGTTATTGGCTGTATGTAAAAATGGTTACAGCTACAGTGGCCCTGTCCCACATGGCACACTTCATGTGGACTTTTGGTCTTGCTTAGTCTACGAGTCCGTAGGGTGGCCCATCTGACATTTTTACGCTCCGAAGTGTGCTCATCTTTGCACCCTTGATGCGGTCTTCAGCGAATTTCACGCAATTTACCAACCCAAAAGTCCTTGCGAAAGAGCAACCAGACCAATCAGATGACGGAAGGAATGAGTTCACCCTAGTGGGCAACTTCTCTTCCTATTTTCCGGCTTGACGCTCGAGTCTGTCCCAAAATACAACTCTGGTGCGCCCTCGTGGACTCACGTCATGGATCCCTAAGTTCTGCACTACATGATGTCATCAAAGTGTGGACTCTGAGGAAGTCCACAAGTCCGGAGTGTGCCATTGGGGACAGGGACAGTGTATCTCTTCATTAATTAATGGATGCAAGTCGCTTTGGATGAAAGTGTCTGCCAAATGCATCAATGTAAATACAGTATAAAATCTCAGTTCAGGTGAACTCTTCACTCACAGAGGCAGATGTTGGAACAGTAAACTCACCAGATTGTGGTTAGTTGCATTGGAATCATCTTCAGGAAATGGTTTGGACACACCCAGTGCAACACAATTTGCGAAGATGGCCAACAAAATGAATATGTCAAAGGGCTTGAAGGTCAAAGGTCAAGGAACAAACCATTAAGAAAATACAAGTGATAACACACACACACACACACATAGGGCACACACCAACACAACACGCAGGTCATAAGGATATTTCCACTCCACTAGGGCCAATGCGGCCATGCGTATGGGGTTACTGAGCGTGAGGCAGCAGAGGGCCCTTGGGGCCCGCAAGGCCGATTTGTTTGCCTGCGTGTGTTTCTTGGTTCCTCCGGCTCTTTTCTGCCCTGCAGAACCTGTTGAGTTGAGTGTGTCCGTCTTGCTGGGGTCTGACCCGGCCAAGCCTCCATCTAAAATAAAGTGTTTTCCAATTACATTTCCTTTCCAGTAACATGAATGTGATTATTTGTGAATGTACATTCCCAATACTTTTAATAAACTATTAAATAGATTAATATTTCCCTCAGACTTTTTGGATATACAGGTCATTTATTCATTCCTTCCTTCATATATCATTTTTTTAGGGTTATGGGTGTTTCAAGTATTTTAGATATTTTTATAGAGACTTAAGACATCCTTTTTGAAACAAAATAAAAGAAACCATTAGAGAAAGTCTGATTTAATGGTAGTGGGATTGGTTTTAATGAAAACTATGGTCTCTGTTTCTCTCTATGTTGGGTTCTATTGGTGGGATGTTATCTAGTAAATGGGAACCAACATAACACAATTACATCCTCAAATACACTACATACAATTTAGCAATGGTATTAATAGTTAACAGCTGATTTTTGTAATAGAAACCAGTAGACCATTAGTTTTTATCCAGCAGGATATTTGACTAGGGCAAATGAAAAGCGAATAAAGTTGTTATAATCACACTTATCAACAAACTTATTATTATATGAATGAAAGAATCAAGAATGAAATATTAACTATTTGAAAAACATGTCTGGTTAATATGTGCATTGGCTATGCGCGTAACTCACCTTTTGTTGGCGCGTCCATTTCCACTGCTTCTCCACGACTAGCTTATTTCCAGAATCTCACATGCAGTAACACTATTGAACTGACAATTTAAAACTTAATTCATATCACATTTATTGTTTAACACGAGCCAGAAAGAAATGTGTCGCTCGCGCGCACGCCGCGCAGCAGTCGGTAGGTGCAACAGCTTAGCTAAGCGCGCTCCATTAAAACACTACAAACCGTTACATTTCAAGACTGACCCAATTACCGGTGACCAAATTAAATGAAAAATGACCAACTTTACATGAGCATAACATATTTGGATAGTAAAGTATTTTACGCGTATTAAGGAAAACAAATGTATACACCTATCCTCCTCTTCCCGTATTTCTCAGTAGTAAGCCTTGAATCAGGATTAACTCTGAATCTGAGCCGGTTAATAGAGATGACTGAGCTGAAACCTTTCAAGTGAGACACGAGGATATGTCTAGATGCCTTGTAAACTATGTTAAACAAATGCATTTGATTTAGTGCATTTTTAAAGTTTACAGACCTTGCCAAGTAAAAACAATCATTTATGAGCAATTATCAAGTTAAAGTTGTTATTTTAATCGTTATTAATACTGCTATTAGATTCTGAAGATCACAAAAAAAACAATTTTTTATTTCTTAGCGTTTCTTCGCATTATTTCGCAAAATAATATTCTAATAAGGACATCGCCACTTTGTGGCAGCGCGCAGAAATAACAAAGCATGGTGTTTTCTGCAAGTGTATTTATTATCATCACGGCAATGGATGAACATTTACTGAAAATACAAGGCAAATGATGTTGTAAACATTAAATGTGGCATGCATGCGTGAATTAAAAATAATGACATAAAAATAATGACATAAAAGCATAAACATAAATAAGATGGAGGACATAGAGTAATATAAAGTATTTGTTATGCATACATAAAGTATACATAAATATGACATTTAACATTCAAGTTACTCGATTTTGTGTATTCATTGTCTTAGGTATGAAGGAATGAAAACAGAGTATGTTTAATGTCCTTTAAAGGCTGTCAATGTAAAAGAAATAAAAAAAGGCTGTAGAGTTACATCTCTTAGGAATGCTAATGCACCACATTATGGTCTACTACATCTCAATATCTTAGATCATTTACATCAATGATTATATATATATATATATATATATATATATATATATATATATATATATATTGCATCTCTCCTGTCTGTGGAAATAAGACATTTTCCTCTTGCAATGTCAGTGAAGACAATGTACTTCATGAGAACATGAAGAATAAATAATCTTGGTCTTCATTCAAAAGGGTTGCTATAACAGAGAAGTCACCTTGGCAATTTGTGAGAGCAACCAAACAAGGCATAACTTCATTACAAACAAAATAAGATAAAATTTAAAACAAATCGTTCTGATCGGTCACCTAATGCACAATAACAACGGCCGTAATAATTTATGGAAATAAATGGAAATAATTTCCTTTTTTCTCTAAATCTTCATCTCTTCAGAAATATTTCCTTTACAAAAATTAAGGATTAAGGATAAAATAACTTCAGTGTTGGCATTGCTTTATCCGAGAAACCTCTAATTATGACTTGGCATAATAACTCCATTTAATGCCATGTTTAAAAGGCATTACTTTTCTATATTTTGTTTAAGACACCTTGTATTGTATATAGTAAGACATTTTAGTCCTTCTTAAGCAACTTGAGTACCAACAAGTAATCATTAACACTTGAGCCGGTAACCTGTTTGCTTTAAATCACTCTCCACGCCAATTCTTCATATAAAAAGTTATTTTCACTGGGTTCATCTTGCATACCTGAGAGACTTTTAATACTATGACATACATATCTTGCCAATATCACTCGTATGTGTATTTTTGAAAATATGCATAAAGAAAATAAGTGCCCAGGAAAGAAGAAACGAATCTTAGTACAGGTGCTTAATAGCTATGATCCGGCTTCTTGTTCCTGTCCCAGAGCTTCCAGTAACAGGCCCATAGGAGTCCTCTTCAGTCCTATACTCTCCAGCTTGTTCTCCAGTTTATTTTTAAGACTTCTGAGTCTTACTGAAGCATGAATAAGAACCACTAAAGGAAAGAAGACAATGATGTTTAGTACTGCACAATAATACATAAGGGTGATTATATGATTGTCAACTCTGTTACCAAGGTTGACTGACAGTCATACACAGAGAAACACACACACACACACACACACACACACACACACACGATTGTAAGCACTGTAACTTTACCTTGGTAACAAACTAAAAGTTTTTTAACATCTTATGATCCATGACAATGAGTACCAAATTATTAAAATGATTTTGAAAAAAGCAAATAATGACTTTGGACACCAAATGCCCCTGCAATTATATAAGCACCCATACTGTGCTTTGAGGAGCTGAATAAAAACTAAACTAAGTTAAAACAAACTTGTGAGATACTGTAGATAACTCGAAATAGTAACCTAATATTGGGAAGGCTATGCCAAAAAGAAACACGGCCACCCCTCCTAAGACAGACAGAAGAAGGTAGCTGGAGCCCAGGATCGCAGCAGAGCAGAGTGATGGATGATTCCTCCGAAATCTTCGAACAACAGACTTGTTTTCCGCAGCCCAGACAAACCCCAAAAACAAAAGGATCACAACTGTCGCCCCGAGAATCAGCTGGAATGGTTGAAAATACCTATGGCACAATATACACAAAATTATTAAAGACTGATGCTACTGATGTTTACATGAAAAGTGAAAGTAGTATGGCTTTATGAGGTGTAACTGTATTTTAATCTGTCTGGGGTTAGGATAGGATTGCTAAAAAATATTATTACTGCTTTGTTACTAACTTAACTGGAGACTTTATGGCTGTCATCCTTATGCTAGTGAATGGTTGTATGCATCCATGCAACAATGGCATAACCCGTTTATTTATTTCAGTCACAGAAAAACATTATTTTTGTTTACGAAAATTTTAGAATTTAGTGCTGTTATCGGGTGAGGTTATGGTTATAAATAAATGCAAAACAATGAACAGGTCTGAATGAAGGAACACGTCACTGGTGTTTACTCACCCGACTATAATAAGAAAAGCCACGACAAAGGCGAAATAGTTTGACTGGTAATACAGCAAGTTGTTTATGATCCGGTTATTCCAGCGCTCCAGGTTACGGATATCAGGCGCTGAAAACCGAGCAGAACCTAAGAAAAAATCATCCAAGGATCGGAAAGGCGGAGGCTGAAAGTCCACCATTTTTGACGCGGTTGGCGACTACATTTCCCAGCATGCACTGCGTTCCGTTTCCGTAAAACGATTACAGGCTGCACTGGAAAAATTGCCACACAAGCAAAACATTTTTTTTTATGAGATAGCTTTTTAAAAAATTATAACATTTTCTTTAAGTGGAATAAATGAGATAAAATAATAACAATAAATTATTATTGTTTTTATTATCACACATCAATATCAAGCCTAAAATACTTTATTGAAATGTAAAAAAATTATCTCCAAATATTTCCAAAGCTCCAAATAAATAATCTAATAAAAGAACATCTTGCAAACTAACCAGTACAAAAGTGGGGAAATAAAATGCACTAAAGACAAGAGATAAATGCCTTGAAATTCATTTGATTGAGGAGCAATAAACTGAATATCAATTCCATATTAATGTCAAAAGATAGGTTTGAAAAAAATCAACAAATTTTTAATTTAAGTAAATTACTGAAAAGAGACTAGGCTTACATCAGTGATTTCTTAAACTTTTCCGGTGTGCCCCCCAAATAAAATGTATGACATAAAACATTCTAAAATGTAAAAATTAATTAAACAAAACATATTCAATTATACAACGTATTGCCTTTGGTTAGTAGGCTTAATTTTCTGAGGTTTAATTTATGATAAATGTATGTATTTTATAAAATGTCATAGAACTAGGGCTCCTTGGCACCATCTCGTGTCCTCCAGTTTGAGAACCACTGCACTACATTTTCAAAAGCTCACAATTTTACATAGCAAAAAAAACTCTAAAACAGAAACCATCTCAATAACTGCCCAGGTTCATGTCATGGATTATATACACATTTATAACACAGTAATACAATGTAAAAATGCTCAATTACATTACACTATTAATAATTAAATTATTGAAAATGTATCTTTAAACTGAACTGCTTGACTTGGATTATGTAATGTGACCAACTAAAAAGTGTTTTTCTCAAGTGTAGAATCATTTTACTTATTCATAGATTTGCCTTTTAAACAGGAGATTGACAGTATTGTAATATTGTAGGTATAACAAACTTATTATCTTTTTTATTCCCTTTGAAACATTAGAAAATACCAAAGTGTATATTACAATTGTTAAATACTACAAATTACTTACGGTTTGCCCCTGAGTGATAGCTAATACAGGATGATTTAGATTCTAACCCACTTATCTTAAGGGGGTCGTGTAAACTGTGCAAAAGCTGCAGAACTTCTTAAAGCGATAGTTCACCCAAAAATGAAACCTCATGTTGCTGTATGAATGGATTTTTCTGCTGAACACAAAGGAAGATATTTGCAATCAAGCAGAGAGCACCATCGACTTCAATAGTAGGAAAAATACTACTATGGAAGTCAATGGTGCTCGATTTGGTTACAAACATTGCTCAAAATATCTTCTTTTGTGTTCAGCAAAACAAAGAAATTATACAGGTTTGTAACAACATGAGGGTGAGTTAATGATGACAATTTATTTTTGGGTAACCTATCCCTTTACCTATCCCCACTGTTTTACTGATACTGTCCAAAACCACGTGATTCCTGGCCACCTTCTTTTGGGGGAAGCTGACTTGGGTCCTCCGCAATAGGACTCGCTATACAAGAAGGAAAGTGCAATGGGTGAAAACACTATTAGAATCACAATGAAAATATCTTTTCAATTTTAAAGTTAGTCAGACTGAATCAGCTCTATATGTCTCCTGCGCTGTTTAACTCACGGTTTTGAAACTGTTGTGCTGTGTATCTAGTAAGGAGTATCCCAACACCCTCAATTAGAGCAAGAAGAATTCCTCCCATCATTGCAGAGCCCACCATAGCCAGTGGACCACCTAAAACAAAAGCGTGCCCATAATGCAAACACTTTTTAAATCGGCACACTTATGATTTAGAAGCATTGTGGTAAATTGACAATTCAGAACCTTTTCAGTCACTGATCAAATTATATGCATATAAAAACAGAAGACAACACTCAAGAATAGAGTTTAATGATGCATGTATGTTATACAAAATAATAATATCAGGTAATAATATCCAGTGAGTTGTTATGTATCTATTTTTGTCATAAAACTTACTGCGTGCAGCCAGTATAGCTCCAGTCATAGCTCCACTGGTGATGGAGTTCCAGGGGTCTTCTTTACCCCGCAAACGCACCAGACCACAGTCTATGGTGGAAAATAACCCACCCCATACAGCAAAACTACCTAAAATAAGAGGCAAAGCTCAGGTCAGAATTTAAAATCTCTTATTAAAGGTACATACTACTGATATACAAAAGCCTAATCATTTAAATTACAATGATCATTTCTCAACCCAGTTTAATCTGTGCCTATAATTACATAAATACATTTATGTCAAATGGGGCAAGAAGCAATAACACAAGCAAAATGTTTCTGTAGCTCACTTGGTGAAGCAAAATATGTCACAGGTTGGATTCTGATTGAAAAAGATGAATAGTTTGAATGCGCTAAAAGACATTTTGGATACAAGCATCTACCTCCAATTTGTGGTGCTCTTACTCTCACAGCATTTACACTCCCTCTTAGCCTATGTCGTACACCCTAAGGGACAGAGCATACACTTCACTGTATATTCACAGTGAGTTCATGTGTTGGTAATAGGTAATGTCAATAATTTCTGTATATCGGTAAAGCTTACCACAGGAGCATTCCGAAAACCTTTTACAGTCTGAAACACGCCCCCTCCAATAGCACCCATGGTAAAGGCTCCGCCACAGTCATCAACTATCCTCCATGGACTACAAAAAAAAAAAAGGGAATAAAGAGAGCGATGTAGTTAATGCAACAAAAACATATATTTGTTTCATGTCAAGTTAACACACAGTGTGTCTATAGATAACATGAAATGTATGCCATGTATTTGAAAGTGTGAACATAATGTAATGTTTCGGTATTTTTCTATTCTTTCTAAATTTTAATAATTTTTTTGCATTTATTTAAAAATGCTCTTGCACTGTAAAAATATTGTGCAAAATGCAAATTATTGTTTTTTTATAACTGTTATTTTTAGTCATAGTAAATAAAGTGCATATAAAGATTGCATGAATAGAATAATTACCAAATTTTAAAATTGTTTAAAATATTTTAAAAGCGTTTCATGAGTCAGGCAATGAAGGAAACAGATAAACGTGCCTCTTCAGCGCTAGATGAGATCTCACTTCATACAGTAGGCTGTATGTTGTTTTTCCTGCGCTCAGTCTCTAATGTATCAACAGTGTCAGCTGTTGTATCAGACTACTTCAGATAATTGCAGTCCACAAACAAATAAATCAATGCACGAACGAGAATGTAAACAGCTCTAATAATATCTGCCACCTGCCACAACCTAAAATGCGAACATTTAAAAAAGTGAAGTTAAAAAGCTTGTACTTTACCAAGGTTCACGGGCATACTCCTCCATGATGACGCTGATGACGTCGTCTTCTTCTTCTTCTTCGTCCTGTTTACTCCTGTGGAGTATTAGCGCCACCTGCCGTATATCTCCATGGGTGATGCTTCTGTAGGCTTTTGCATTTTCTTTCACTAGCCCTGTACTTTTTGAAAAGTTTAAAACATCCCTATACCAGAAAATCTCTCAGTCCCTTTCCCAAGATGGCTTTAATATTCAATGGTCTATCTGTAAAATCACTAAAACGTCGATTTGCTTTAAAAACAAAAACAAAACAAAAAACATTAAAAAAAAACATGTTATACTGTTAAACACTTCACTCATCACACATAGCCTACCATTTGCTAGCGTTGAATTTGAGCTTGGTGATCATTAGGCCTGAATTTTTATTTTCCTACTGTTTTTTCAATATTATAATACAACCTCCCTTTAGTACTATTTTCCCCAAATTTCCTGCCATGTACTACTTTCCTTTAAATCATTGACTTAACTTTTCTTCTACCCAGGGGTTCTTTAATCTTCACCAGATTTTCTTTAATAAGATATTTTTATAAATGATGGTAATAAGGATACAGCTGATTGTAACTGACTTACATAGTAGGAAAACAAATATGATGGAATTCATTTGGGTGCCGTCAACTGTGTGCTTACCATCATTTATCAAAATATCTTCTTCATAATTATCACAATACTTCCATAATATTAGTTTTCCTACTATGAAAGTCATTGGTTGCAATCAGCTGTGCTACCATCATTTATCAAAATATCTTATTATATATGACGACAGCATGCCGTCTTTGCAAGAATATATGAATACATACTGTACTCGTATAGCAAGTTTTTGACTGTGGGGATGTTTGGATTTATACATTTTTAAAACTTTTTTTATTATGAAACCATTAATTTCATTATCACTATATCCTTCTTTATTTTCCCAGGCCTCAATAATGTCATATCAACAATAGGTTCAGGAAACTCCCAAACTGATACACCATGTAGAAGATTAAGGTATTGTTCTCATTTTCTAAATCAAGGGGTTTCAGAAAGTTTTAAGGGGTCCTCAAAATAATTCAATAGAAAAAGACAAAGCAAAATCTGTAAAAGTGTTCTGTGTAGTCCTTTATAAACAATTTGGTGTAATCACAATTACTATTTATCTAACACAAATGTTTTCTGGTGACGTCAGTGTGCTTACGCAACTTTTACATGACATAAAAAAAAATGTGTTCAGCAAAATGTTATACCATTATATGCAAATGACTAATATCTTGTTTATTGATTGTAATATGACTGGCAAAAACAGAAACAACAAACAAACGGGAAAATCGACATTCCGCATTAAAATCAAATTAAATTTTATTTCACACTAGACCATTAAAACTCCAGAAAGTCTAATGCAACTAATTTGAGTCTGACATAACCAACAAAGGATGTTCCACTAAAGCAATCTCTATGAAATTATTTGATAAAAGTCCTAAACTGTAATCGCCGAGGACTGTGATTTATCCACCTGCGCTGAGAAAAGTAACAGTTGCCGGTGTTGTGACAGGCAGAATCAGCGTTTTGGTGAATAATAATAATAATATTAATAATAATAATAATAATTTAACTGAAAATGGTTAAAGTGTCAAGAAGAGGGACACCAGGCAGTAATAAACCAATCTTTGATGACATTCTGATATTAACGTGTATAATATTAACCATTATATAATTCAGCGAATAATATAAACTCAAAACCAAATATATTAAAAAATCACAGCGTACCAATTTTAAGATTTAAAAACAAAACGGCGGCTTAAAAAAAGATGATTGGACATGTATGAACTGACAGAAAAAAACTGACAGTCGCTTACAAATGACGTCGTAGTTCAAACAGGCCGACAGATGGCAATATTTATTTATATTCGTTATCAGTTGATCCACCCACAGATTAATGAACAAAGATACTGGACTGGATATAGAAAATGGTAGTGTATTTTAAAAATAATTGTATTAAAACTAACGTTATATTTTCATTTTATTGGGTGGCTCTTCGACCTTGCAAATCATAGATACGGGACTTTGATATCATCCCGGAGCCAAACAAGCTATTACTGTAGCTGTAGTTGTCAATCTTGCCCGAGTGAGGGCGAAGATGTACGGCTCATGTAACTTGTTTAGTAACTTTTAATCGTCCTTGGAGCGCATAAAGACACTGAAGATTATCCGCGAACATTGGCCTTGAAATCATGCTATGCGTTTTAACACGAACTGCGGTAAGTGAAGTTATCATCATGTGAATTGATAATACTATAAGTTAGATCAATGGTAGTTAGACACTAATGACATTGGGATTACGCATGGCTTGGTTTAGTGGTGCCTTCTTGCTTATATTTCTAAACTTGGACGTTTTCTTGATGTGTAATATGGATTACATAGCTATGTGTGTATAAACAATGCAATGCAGCATGACAGTAACGTTAACGTGTTGAGTCAACCCGTATAATCAGAGAATAAAGCAACAACACAAACATCTTGTCAAGGATGTTTGTTGAAAACACACAGGGATCCATTCACACGAATGCCAGAGCATGCATTGGCACTTTGACAACTCCTTGATAGTAAGTCATGCTTTCACTGATCATGTCTTATCATGTCATGCAACAAATTACATAAATATGTACAGTATGCTGTTACATCAGAGGAACAGTTTCAATTATCATTTTTGCAGGAAACAAGAATATCTTCCTTCATTAATAAACCTGCATGCATATTAATAATAGTAAATAAAATATTGAGATAAAATGAACCTTGGGTTTATATAGGAAATAGTAAGAGTAATATTAATTATATTTACTATTTGTGTTACTATAGTTTTACCAACATATTAACCATTTAACTGTCACTGTCACACAGGTGGGGCGTTTGACATTACATATTTAAAACAATAATTTCTTAGTCTAAACTTACACTTGACAAACTATATATTGTTGGAAAATTTTAAGAATGTAGTTTTCATATTTTAGCACAATTTTGCAAAATGACATAGTAGGAGTAATTTTTAAAATGTCACGAGCCAACAGGTGGGCCCAAGGTATTATTATATATTCGTTATTAAATATCCTATAAACCTGAACTAACTATATATTGATGGAAAGTTCTAAGAATGTAGCCATTTGATGATAACAATTTTTATAGTGACAGTCATTTTGTTGAATGTCACTGACCCCATAGGAATACATATGAATTATTATTAGGGGACCGATATATTGACCTACGCTTCTCAATGAATTACGGTGAAATGCTGCTACATCCAAAAGCCAGAGGGCGCTCTTGTGCAAAAACTCAAAATGGGCCGCAGAAGAAGAACCATAACATACGCAGCTATGACACGCAGCTTCAGGAAATGTCTTTAGTATATATTAATATTGCTTTTCTTCAAACCTTATCAGGTATTTTCATGATAATAAAGAATATCTGTAATGATTATGTTTGACGAGTGTTGCTTTTTTAAATGCATGTTAAAAACGACTCAAACTAACAGTGATTTCAGATCGATAAGGACTTACTGATCAAAAGTACATGAAATAGCTGTGCATAATATCGGCTGTGGATTTTCAATAGTTATCGACCACATATTATTAGTGTATATCGGCATTTATCATCGCATCCCTAATTATTATTCTTCATAATTCTAATATTTTTCAAAATTAATCTGTAAATCTTCACAAATTTTAATTTATATATATATATATATATATATATATATATATATATATATATATATATATATATATATATATATATATATATATATATATATATAAATAATTGAATAGCTCTAAGGTAGGTTGCACACCAAAGCTTTTACGCCGGCGTATGTCTTCAATTGTTTCCTATGGAAGTGCGTTGCTTTTCCAAAAAGCCAGCAGCTGACGTTTTTTTTCTGCGCTGAAAGCCGGTGAGAGTTGAAAAATACTTAACTTTGGGTGAAAAGCTCAGCTCGTCAATGTCAGTTCTCACACGGCCGTCCAATCACAGTGGAGGTATCACAGTAACCCAAGCACTTAGCTGAAAACAGCTAGCAGTCGGCCACGTTTAAAAACTTTGGTGTGCACACCTACTAAGAATGTAGTTTTCATATTTTAAAACCTTTTTGCACTAAAAATAATGCAGTGACTGTAATTTATTAATTTATGACAAGGTTATGCAACAAACCGTTGACACCAAGTGGCCTTTGTTGTTAAAACCATTAAAAGTGTGACAGAAACCACATTTTTGTGGTTTTTAACTTAAAGCAACTAGGGATGGGAATCGAGAACCGGTTCTACTTAAGAACCGGTTCCCAGTGAATCGATTCCATTGAAATGTAAGCATGCCTGCTTAACGATTCCGCTTATCGGTTCCGCTCGTTGCAAATGACGTCACACACACGCTGTGTTGTTTTGGTTTAGAACGCAGCAAACATTGCATCGAGGCAGAACGATGCAAAGTTTGGTTATATTTTGTGGTGGGCAGAGCGAGGCTTCGCGAAACACTGAAACAGTTGAATCAGTAACTTATATTTCACGCGAACATAAGACAATACGGTCGCGTTGCAGGACTGTCGCGTGTTTGATACACTATACACAACAACACCAGTGAGTCAAGCACCAGCATAGCTAACGGGACGCCATCTGAAGGTAATGTGTTAATGTTAATGTGAGCGCCATTTCATTATGTAAACTTTTACTATACGGATAATATCCGGTGTCATTGTCCATCAAATTGCTGACGGCCAGAGTCTGGCTGGCTCTCACACTGGCTCAGAGAGATTGCAGAAAGTATCTCTCGTGGACCTCTAGCTACTCCGTTTACAGAGGCAGGGAGGAATAAAATGACCGAGGCGAGGATAAACACATTTCACCGAGCAGTAGAGGCGGACACTACTTAAGTATTTCTATTTAAAAGTACATTTTCAAGTATTTGTATTTTATCAGTGTTTTTGTATTTTTTTGAAAACATACATTCCAAATATTATCATAATTGTAACTCCACTACATTTCATAATTTCAAGTTTTTGGTTTATATTTAATATTTAAGTTCATTAAAAATCTAGTAGTTTTTTACTTTTACTTAAGTAAAAAGTACTTTTACTCAAGAAAAGTAAAAGTACACAATTTTTATGTAATTATGTATTAAATCAATTTTAATATGCAATATAAATACACAGTATGATTCTATGCTTTAGAATGTAGTGAACATTTGTTAGTAAAGTAAAGTAATTTTTTTACGAGACAACACTCTGATAAAGCACAGATGCTTGGAAAATGAAACTAAAATACTCAAGTAGTGTCCACCTCTGCCGAGCAGTGACTAAGTTTGTGGTAAAGGGTTTGCATCCGTTTGCAACAGTAGATGCCTCTGCATTTCGGTAGGTTTATTTGCTGTATTTTTTCCAGCATCATGTCTTTAAAAGAAAATAACAAATGCATGCATGACCAAAAGTTGCAGGTTTTACGTCAGTCTAGTTCTGTTTTATTAATTCCTATCACATTTACTGGTTGAGAAACACTGCCCTAGACTATAGGTCCCTGGACTTTACTTTAAGAAGTAGCTCACCTACTTTTAAGTTTGTTCATGAGGTTGCTAGACATAATGTATGTATACTCTGTTCTGTGTCTTCTGAACAGATATTAAAGCGCGTTAATACAAACATACAAATTTGTACTTATTCCCTCACCCAATGAGAATCGATAAGAGAATCAATAAGGAATCGGATTGATAAGCAACATCGATAATGGAATCGGAATCGTTAAATTCTTATCAATTCCCATCCCTAAAAGCAACACTATGTAGTTTCCATGTAAAAATGACTTACAGCTCCCCCATGTGGTTGAAAAGCGCAACAGTGCCTGGTATCAGACACTCTTCTGCAGGCAGGGGGAGGGGCGGGGCGGGGCTGTGTGCTCTACCCTCCACCGCCACTTTCAGAGTGTGCTTGTAGCAGCTAGGAGGCTGCTCAGGTTGCAGCAACAGTACAATTTGTCCAGTTAAAAGTTGTTCTATCACTGAAATAATTTTAGAGACATTATTTAAAGGTAAAAAAACTACATAGTGTTGCTTTAACTAGTTGAGACTTGTGGCTTTATTTCTTTTTGGGTGTATAACATTTACATTTTTATGTTTTTAAATATAAAATACATACTTTAAATACATAAATACATACTTTGCATTATTTTTAATTTTTTAAATAAATTGAAACTGCTATTTTAATTTAATATTCTCCAAAAGTGTTTTCTTTAAAAGAGACCAAAAGTTTGCTTCTAGACTAAATAATGCCAGAGTTATATTAATTTAAAGGTGAACATCACCTTTTCACTCCCAATTAAAAGAGGGGAGTGAAAGTCAAAGGGTTAAACTATGGTTAATTTACCATAGTAAATTTGGGGTTACTGTAGATTTACAACAAATATCATATTTAAGATGTGGTTGTAGTAAGACCAAATATGTTTTTAAGTCTTATCAAATTTACTTTGTGCTAGATGTTCTATAATAATCAACGATCATTGTCAACTGTGTTTTAGGGCCTGGTGAAGCCTTGTCGTCTACTGTGTCCAGTGTCATTTGTTCACACATCTGACCGGTCGCTGGTGTATCATCAGGATAGTTTGCCAAAGCTGCCTGTGCCTCCTCTGCAGCAGACATGCGAGCGCTATTTGGCTGCGCTCGAGCCGCTGATAAGCGCGGAGGAGATGTCGCACACGCGCAAGCTCGTGCACGAGTTTCAGCGTGCGGGTGGTGTAGGAGACAGACTGCAGAAGAGCCTTGAGCGAAGAGCACGCAAAACTGAAAACTGGGTGCGTAATGCGTGCACCTTTCTGGACGAGTGTTTTATGAGGGTGTCATATTTCCACGTTTTTTTTTTTTTGTGATTTCGCCTACTTTGATTATTGTCCTTTGGAGATTTTCATAATAAAAATCTATCATCATATTTTCCATCATAATGCTTGGGGCCAGCCACTCTTTGTCTTTTGTTTTAAACATTTTAAATGGTTAATTATACCCTATAGTAATTTGTTTTTGAATGAAAGTCAGCAAATAACAAATGAGTGTTGTTTACCTTCTATGGGACAGACAACTGGTGCATAACTTTCTGCTGTTCTTAATCATAAGAATAATCATGGGCCGCTTAGAGTATTCATCCTGTCGTTGTATGATCCAGCTCTCCGATTGGTGGATGCAGACAGCCTACCTGGATTCTCGAATGCCAGTGGCGATGTACACTAGCCCAGGGGTGGTCTTACCCAAAATGCACTTCCAAGATCAGCAGGGACAAATGAGGTGGGCGTTATGATGTCTTGTGGGTATGAAACACAAATGATATGTTTGAATTATTATTCAGTGATAGATCAGTAAGTCTTATTAATATATTATGAGTTACTTTAACTCAGAGATTCTTAAACTGAGGGGCAGGACTCACTTGGGGGGTGGGGGGTGTATTATATAAAATACATGAATGTATCATAAATTCTGTGTAATTAAACCTCAGAAAAATAAGGCTTACATTACAAATATCCATCCAGAATTGTTTTATCCATTGTTGTAGCCCTTGCTTACAAAAAGGTTGGAGACCCCTGGTTTAGGGCATTGACCGTAGAGCATTGCGCTAACGGTGCAAAGGTTAGGGGTTGGGGAGCACATAGTGTTTAGCATAGTACACAGTAATCTACACGCTTAATGCACTACAATTTGACTTGGATAAATGCACCTGCCAAATACATAAAAAGGGTATTGAAGTATTTTCTACCAATTAATTTGCAGGGGTCTTACATTTAGGGTTTTGAGTTTCATGTCGACCTTTATACAGAGTCCTCTTTATGCTTGTCTATTTTTGGCATATGTGCCACTCATGGTATTGCACTGTTTTTTTCCAAAGGGATGTGCACTTCAAAGCTGTGTGGACTAGATTCAGCCCTGATCCCCTTTTAGATTTTGCTTATATATTTGCAGTAAACATGTAGGTAAGGGCTAGATTTAAGAGGCAGATAAGATAAGTTAAGCTTGTTTACCCTAACCCATGTGACCTGCTCTATTTCTTCTGTGGAACCAAATTGGAACCCTGTCTGTGAGATCCAGGCTAAAGTCTCATGATGTAGTCATGATATTTTGATTTCAATAACTGATTTAACATTCATTTTAATCTTTGACATGAGCTTACTCATGAACAGTAAAGACATCAAGGTTATATTTTCACAGAATGTTCTTTATGTAAGATGATTTTATGTCGAAACCCACGAAAAATAACAGCCTTTAGTCAAAATAACTTATATAAAATGACTTGCTGACAAATCTTTCTGACCTGTTTTGCCAAAAATGACATCAGTTTTTGCCAACTAAACAATCTCAGATATTTCTGTACAGGTTTGCTGCTAAGCTCATTGCTGGAGTTTTGGATTTCAAAAGCATGCTTAAAAGGTGAGTTGTAAATTATTATGAATATTTGCATTTAAATAAAGCAATTGAAAAGTGTGTAAAATAATCAGTGTTTATCTGTTGATATTCTCTGTGATATAGTGACACATTACCTGTGGAATATCTGGGTGGAAAGCCTTTGTGTATGGACCAATATTATCAAGTCCTGTCATCATGTCGGATCCCTGGACCCAAGCGGGACACTGTGGTCAACTATGCTATTGGGAAGACCCCTCCCACACACATTACAGTGGTCCACAACTTTCAGGTGCTTCATCACACTTACTGTACATAGCCACACTTATTTACACAGTTATATATCATACGTTATATAGTACTGTGTAAAAGTCCTAGGCACATTAAATGATATATATATATGTATATATGTAACTGTTATATATACATAAGATGTATATATTGTGCTTTAGTAAGTAGTACACTGCAAAAAAAGAACTTATGGGCACAAATTCAAAATATGTGTTCGGAGTGTCATGTGTGTTGCTTGTGTTTTCAAAATATGTGTATGTTGAGTTATGTGAACCATGTGCATCACGTGTTTTGTCAAAATAAGTGCCTGCTGCACACGCGTCAAAACCGTTTATGATAAAAGAGACACTCACGTTCACAAAATACACGCAAGACACTCCCTTACAGTAAACTCTGCTTACGCATGAGATTATGCGAGTATCTTGGAAAACGTGAGCGTCTCTTTTATCATAAACCCTTTAAACGCATCTGCAGCAGGATTTTATTTTGACAAGACACGTGATGCACACAGGTCCACTCAACATGCCGAACACATATTTTGAAATTATGAACCACACACATTACGGGCTACATACATGTTGTGACGAACTTCGCATCATGCACCCTCAAAAACAAATACTCGCCCTCGAGTACAAATATCTAAAAATTATTAAATTAAGATGTTTTCTTTATTAGATTAGACTATTAGATAATAAGTCTAGTTTTTAGACAAAAATATACAATTTAAGTGAATTTGTGCAAAAAAAAATCTGCCAATGGGTCCCGATACGGCGCTGACATCTTGGGTCTTGAGTCTGCGCAGTAGCGATTTTAGGACCAGCTGTCAATCATGACGTGACACCACCGTTTTTATAGCATTAAATAACTAACTAAAAACAAACTTATTTTAAAAACAAACACTTGAATCTACATCAGCGTGATAAAAACTACAGTAAATGACAAAAACCAGCCTCGTAAAAAAGATAATTGAAGTGTAATTAAATTGTTTAGTTGGTCTCAAGTCCTATTGAATAACATGGGGGAGGCGGGGTTTATGACCTATACTCTGACCAGTCACTGGGGGGAGATCAAGACGTTTTGGCTTCAGTTTTCAGGGCTTGTGCGGCACGCTTGGTAAATACCAATATAGATTTCCATACACTCTTTTACATAACTGTAAAAATCAAGTAAGATTTTTGTATGAACAAGGAGTCCCTTTGTAAGCGATTCATCCACGATTGTGAATGCGATATTTCCCCGCTTGTCAGTTAATTATGGCTTTGTGTAGTAAATGCTGCTCCATCTGAAAGCAGCTGATGGGATTTATTACTAATCAAGGAACCGGCTTTACTGACGAGATGATAACAGTGATAACTTTGACCCAAACAATGTATTTTTAGCTACTGTTACAAATATAGCCATGCTACGTATGACTTCTTATAGTTACTTATGGTTTTGTGGTTCAGGGTCACATTTGTACATGCTAATGTAAGTCATTTAGGTAAAAATAATCAATTAATAATCAATTGTAATAATAAAAAATTGTTTTTGTCTTTCCCTAATCCCCGTTCTCAAATACACTGTATCTGTCATTATGTTCCTCAGTTCTTTGTTCTAGATGTCTACAACAGTGATGGTACACCACTGACCGTAGATCAGATCCATGTTCAGCTGGAGAAGATCTGGAACTCTTCTCTTCAAACCAATAAAGAGCCAGTTGGCATTCTGACCTCCAACCACCGCAACACCTGGGGCAAAGCATACAACAACCTTATCAAGGGTGAGTGATTGTATACAGTATGTTTGATAACGTATGTATCTGACTTTACATGTACATGTGTAGATACAGACAGGCCAGGCACCGAATTGTCCAGTGGCTGGTTGCTGCACATTGTAATTGACTGAACATTTTGCATGTTGCTATCCAAAAACATTGTGTAACTGCATTGTGTTTACTTTTTTTTGTGTGCCTGCTCCAATTATATTTCAACTGTCTAGACAAGACAAACAAGGAGTCTGTGCGGGCCATCGAGAAGAGCATCTTTTTAGTTTGTCTTGATGCCCCTATGCCACGGGTGTCAGATGAGATGTACCACAACAAGGTAGCTGCTCAAATGCTTCACGGCGGAGGCAGTCGCTGGAATAGTGGGAACCGCTGGTTCGATAAAACGCTCCAGGTCATTGGATATTTGTTATAGGTAATGATAGATATATGATCTTTATATCCAGTGTATGCTTACTCTGTGCCTGGGATTTTTCCACAGTTCATAGTCGGGGAAGACGGATCGTGTGGACTCACCTATGAACATGCTCCAGCTGAGGGACCTCCTATTGTTTTTCTGGTTGATCATGTTGTTGATTATATGTAAGTACATATACAGTTTTGTTCATGAGTAAGAGCAGTCCTTTGTGCGTACATTAACACCTCCAGGCACCTTTATTTAGTTTTAATGTATTATTTTGGTTTAGCCAGGTGAACTATTTCTTTAAGAAACTGGTGGCAATGCTTTTTTTAAGTGCAATTTTTTTTCTCAATTCAGAAGTTTGTAGATAATGTGTTATGTAACATGTTTGGAACAGGAAAAGGATAGAGATGGTACGAACTCCCATGATTCCACTTCCTATGCCACTAAAGCTCAGATTCAACATCACACCTGAAATCAAGAAGGACATTGAGAAAGCCAAACAGAACATGAACATGTGAGGACTTGTACTGATATTAATGAGGAAAAAATTGGGGGAACCTTTAAATAAATGAATATTCACCCTCCCTTGACTCTCTAGAATGGTGCATGAGTTGGACGTTCGAGTGCTCAACTTCAAAAACTATGGAAGAAGATTCCCCAAATCTCATAAATTGAGTCCAGATGCATTCATTCAGGTGGCTCTGCAGTTGGCCTACTACAGGTGAGTTTGACATCCCAGTGTTGAATAAACTCACACAAACACACCAGTCATGCAGTATCCCTTTGATACTTCATTTTCTAGGTGTTTTTACAAATTAACGTCTTTAGGGATAGTTAAACCAAAAATGACCCCATGATTTATTCGGCCTCAAGCCAAACTAGTAGGGGTGTAACAATACATCGATATGGATCGTTACATCGATTTTATTTCTAACGATCCGACGCATCGATGCCACACGTAAGAAATCGATTTGAGGTACTATTATTTTGACACTCTCCACATCCTCGACATAATATCCATCTACACATTTCCGCCAAAGCGTGCATTTTTGTTTATTTTCATCTTCTAGCGTCAGCAAGTGAATGCGATACAGCTACAAAGCGAAAACACAGCGAAAAAGACAGAATGGTAAGAATGAGTTTCGATATTTTTGAGCTATTTTAAAACTCTTCTGTAATTCCATTGTGTGTGACTGACGGAAAATAATTTAAATAAATAAAATAAATTTTCTAGGCAGATATGGCTAGAAACTACACTCTCATTCTGGTGTAATAATTAAGGACTTGTACCATGGTGGCTGCAACAGGCGCAATGATATTACGTAGTGCCCAAAAATAGTCCCCTGCTATTGAAAGGGGACTATTTTCGGGCGCTGCGAAATATCGAAACCTTTTAGTTATATTTGAGCGCGATGCTAATAGTCTAATCCGATTTAATGATTTATGCTAAGCTATGCTAAAAAGTAGCCGGAAAAGTATCCTATTTTCAAAAAAGTGGATTGTCCCTTTAAAGGCCACTTGTTATGCAAAATCCACTTTGTGTTGGTAGTATATAACAACCACCCTAAATGGAAAAAAAATCCACCCTCTCATTTTTTAATACCCATTAAACCAAAGCAGTCTCATTAGACATGCTGTTTGCTTCTCTTGTTAATGTGACATCACACTGATAAAGCCCCGCCCACGGCCACTGACTGACTGATTAATTTTACCCAACAGCTTTTGAAAATGTTTATTAACACATTGTAACGCTAATGCGGCTAAATATACTTTCATCCCAGACTGTATTCATAGGAATCAGATCTATATTTAACCGAAAACGCTCCCTGTTTGTTGGTAAGGGAGTGAGGAGCAGCAGCTCATTTGCATTTAAAGGTGGGGTGCACGATCTCTGAAAGCCAATGTTGACATTTGAAATCACCTAAACAAACACGCCCCTACCCCAAAAGAATCTGGACCTTCTTTTGATAGATCTGCCCCACACATATGAAACCCAGACAACAGTGTTGGTTAGTAGGCATGCCACTTACTGCTGATTGACTACAAGTGTGTTTTGGTACTCGGGCCGACTCCATCTTCCAAAGTTTTTTCTCAAAAACCTTGGACCCCGCCTTAAAAAGTTCACACCCGAAAACAGCATTTTTACTCCCACCCAAATAAGGAGATTTTGGACGTGCTATAATAAAAGATCTGTAGGGTATTTTGAGCTGAAACTTCATTGACACATTCTGGGCACACCTGAGACTTATATTACATCTTATAAAAATGGGCATAATATGTGCCCTTTAAACTAAACTAAAGGCCTGGGTGATCAGTCCAGTGATCTTCTTGATAATGCTCATTTTATTCTTGTATTAGAATGTATCAGATGTGCTGTTCGACCTATGAGAGCGCCTCCTTACGTATGTTCAAACTGGGCAGAACAGGAGCCATTCGATCCACCACCACAGAGTCACTGCAGTTCACACAAGCCATGGATGACCCAACAAAACATGTGAGAGGTTGAGTAGTGTTCCTAATCAAGTGTGTTTAATAAGAGACATTATTCATAACAACTTTCTCATTTATTAATCTATTTACATATGCAGAACAGTGAAAAGGCAATGCTGCTCGAAAAAGCCATCAAAGTCCACAGAGAGAATACACGCATGGTGAGCATCTCATTGTATGATCCAGAAAAATCTAAGGTGTTATTTGTAAACACCGTAGTTTTTGACTTGGTCTCTTTGCCTATCCTCACAATCTTTACTTCCCTTGTAAACAGACGATCCATGGACAGGGTATAGACAGACATCTCCTGGGTCTAAGAATGGTGGCCATTGAGGATCTGACATCTCTACCTGATATTTTCATGGACACATCATTCGCTGTGGCTTCACATTTTAATCTGTTCACCAGCCAGGTTTGTTGCATCTCATTTTATCATCAGTCACATTTTTGTTAAAGTTAACTAGAGATTCCCCTTTTTAACTTCAACGTCTGTATAAATGGTAGCTCTATGATCCTTTATCCAATTAAAGAAAGGAAACAGTATTGGCAGTGGATTTAGGAGTTTGCTATTCACAACACTTTATGGGCTAATTATATTTCTGCGTAGGGCCTACATCGTAGCCTCAACCCCATAGGCTATGCATCATTTTTTTTATACTTTTTAAGCAAGTTGTTCGTTGTTCGTGTCAACATGCAATTACACATGCAAACCGCTAGTAGACACTATCCACGCGTGTAACCCACAATAGCAGAGCAACATCCGAAGAAGAAGCAACTTGCCTTGCACAGTAAACCCACAAATAAACCCAAAGCTTGTGTATGTTATTTGAGAGGACCAGCAGTGATGGAGGTAAATAGACAGAAAATATTTTTGCAGTTTGAGTTCACATCTCAACTTGGCCCGTCTTTGCTTTTACTGTCGTAAGCGGAAATCCGTATGAGGAAATTCGAGGCATCTTTTTGACCTGAGGGGAGGGGTTCACAGTAGAGGTCTTCACGGGTCCACTTAGATCCAAAAACCTGAGGTCCGACCCGAGACCCGATCGGGTTCGGGTCTTAAAGTTTCACGTGTGCCTTGGAAATGGTATAATAATAGCGGCATCGGGTCTCGGGTAATTTAAAATGAAGATGTTTTTGCGAACGGACACGAAGACCCGAACTATCTTGTGTTTGTGCGTCAATGCCCTTTTCAAACCTCTCCCCTGTATGTCAAGAGTACTTGCGACATTTTGTTGCTGGCGGTAGGTTCATTTTCCTTGAGAAAGACAGTCAATTTTAAATGTACATTTTACCTTGGTGTCGTCGTCAGATAACAAAGTAAAACAAATGGAGGAGCTCGCCAAATTGGTTGCAAGACCAGCTGTCTGATCACTGCGTGTGAGGTGCCGTTTAGATCCGGGTCCGGTCAGGTAAAAAAAAATTGCCACTGGTTCGGGTCGGACTTTGGTCTAATTTTCTCGGGTTCGTCTCGGGTCAGGTCTTTCTTTAAAAAAAAAAAACATTTATACATGTCATGTTCGGGTATGAAGTGATTTGGGTCATTTCGGCTCAGGTACATTTCTTTGGACCCAAGAAGACCTCTAGTTCACAGCGCTTATGGTCCGTCCATGTACACTGTAAAAAAAAACCCACGTAAAATAGGGTCAAATTCCAGCAGCTGGGGTGCCAGAAAAATGACATAAAATAACAGGCACAATAAATTACAGAAATTCTACGTAATACAAAAATATTTGTTTCTGTAATTTTACATTAACACTGTAAAATAACCTGTAAAATTTCGGCAGCTGGGGTGCTGGAAAAAAATACATAAAATAACGAGCACAATAAATAAATAAAAAATTCCGTAATACAAAAATACATTTTTTCTGTAATTTTACATTAACACTGTAAAAAAACGTTTAAAAAACTGTACAATTTCGGCAGCTAGGGTGTTGGAAAAATTACGTAAAATAATGGGCACAATAAATTACAGATATTTTCCGTAATACAAAAATACAGTTTAAAGCCGCTTTAGTTTTTCTGTTGCTGTATTTCACTGTTAAACTTTTGGACACGTCTGCTTTTTTATCATTGATATGTATATAAAGATTTATTTATAAACACAATTTATTGTTTGTCTACAACACTAATTTTATACATTCAAGGATAAACCTTTAGATCAGCATTTGCATGTGTACTAGCATTTGTGGTTGTTCTGTTATATTGTTTTTTTTAGGTTGGATCAAAGACAGACTGCGTCATGTGTTTTGGACCGATGGTTCCAGATGGTTATGGCGTCTGCTACAACCCCATGGACAATCATATAAACTTTGCTGTGACGGCCTTCAACAGCTGTGAGGAAACCAATGCCACTAAACTCTCCCGGTTTCTCAAGGATGCACTTCTGGACATGAAGACTTTGATGGAGCAGGTGTCCGAGGCCCATGAATGAAACTTCATTTGTGGTGAAAGAAACGTTTGGACTAAAGAGAAAACCCCTTCAAATCACCTGACTTTATCTGTTTCTGCATATCTTTAAAACTGATGTGTGCAAGTTTTTGGATGCTAAAATATTTTATTTGCCACAATATTGCTATGTTTGTTTGAGCATCCCGACCAGTGCGACACAGGAGTATTGGCCATACCACAGCAGTAAATGACTTTGAGACAGGACTTTCAGTTTGTTTGCTAATGGATGACATTGGGAGTGTTGTGTTTGAAAACTTTTTTTTTTTTTTTGGTGCCGCTAAACGCACAGAAAAGACTTCATAGTTCAGGCTTAATATTTTTTATGGACTAAGAGGCTACTACAAACACCGACATAAAACAAACAGAATGAGGGATTCTTTGTTACAGTTTCAAGGTTTTAATGAGATCCCATACAGGATCAGGTCTAGGAGGTCCACAGACTCAGAGCTGAATTGTCTTTATAACTTCAATCAATGTTGGCTTTGACTTAAATATCAGAAAATGAATTATTTATATTATAAATAATATATAAGAGGTGTTGCTTTTTCAAGTTATTTATTTGTGCTTTTAAATCATCAGTAAATTCAATTATTTTATCAGTACAATAAATATATATATACGCACTTAGATAGATATAAACAATATCTTGTTAAAATTGTTCAACAAAAGGATATGAAAAAAAGACAGAAGACTTCACATTATATCTTTGGTATTATTAATAAACCATATTGACTAAAAAGATTCTGTTGTCCAATTGACTAAATTATGGATAGGCTATTTTTTATTCCCCAAACATATTAGAGGCGCACAAATTTGAAGCAAATCTAAACTAGTTCCTCTTCAGATGCACTAATATGTGAATACTCCGCCCTGAACATTCCCTTGATTCGCTGATATTCCCCATGGAATTCCACTTCAGCCCTGCTTCCGGAAGAGCTCCACAGGAAGAGTTGAGTCCCTCTGAAAACGGTCGTTTTTAAAGCATCAACATCCCGAATCTGGAACGTCAAAGAAAAACGGGCTTGCATTCAATATGAAATCCCAAAACATCACTTAAAGTCCCCATGAAATCAAAATTGACAATTCGTATTTTTTAATAGAATATTGCAGTGTTTATTATAAACAATTCATTTGTTTAAATAAATTATAATTATTTATTAATTCATGTGCCCACATAAACTTTATTCAAAATCTGAAAATGTACTTCCACACTCTTGTGGCGATCATTTTCTGATTATGTCAGTAAGACTACTTGGGCGGGAGCATCTGTTAACCCCGCCCCCTCCAACTGTCTGCTGCGAGATCCATTTCTGAATAAATTATCTATAGCCAATCAATTCACAGTGCAAATCACAAGCCACGCCCACCATTATCATTGTGTGATATTCCATTTCAATCAGAAATTTGTCACAACATGGAAGTGAAGTCGATTGCGAGTTCCGTTTTTACATGGACTTGAACATCAATGAACTTTTACTTCAGTATTAAAGATATCAAGGGTATATTTACACAGAATGTTCTTTACTAAAAGAACGTAAGATGATTTAAGAAAACAGATGATTTTATGTAGAAAACAGAAAATCACAAAAAAACTCATGTTTGACAAACCTTCTTGATTGGCACATGCCCAACACGTTGACTAGTTGGTGCAACTCTTAATTCTTCACGGACTACATGTATTGTGGTCACACTTTTCATTGAGGCAAATGACTTACCAGTATGTATGTGGAGTTTGTATCTGTCTTGTTGAACACAGAAAGTGCTTTTATTTGGATCCTGGAAGCAGGAGGAGCATCGATAAACACACGGCAGCCCCGAGTGTTAGAGAGGGAGGTGGACAGACTCTTGATGGGGTTTTCAATGAGGCCAGATGGAGAGAATAACTGAACATCACACTCTTGGAAGAAAATACAGATGATTTAATTGATTATAATTCAACTTCATATAAAGGGCACCTATTATGCAAAATTCACTTTTACAAAAATTCACCCTAATGTTTTTTAATCTCCATTAAACCAAAGCAGTCTCATTAAACATGCTGTTCTCTTGTTAATGTGAGGTCACACTGACAAAGGGGGTCACACACTGGACGAGTAGCACCAAGTCGTATAGCGCCATAAATCTAAAAACACAACAGATTATTTTCTATGAATGTACGCACACTAGCGGCACCTGACAGCGACTGTTCGCTGTGACTCTGGACGCTGCTCAAATCACTGTCGCGCCACAGTGCGCCACTCACATAGTTTATCATTAAATAACATCATATTTGTCCCAAATCGTTAGAGATTAACATTGGCTGCTTACATATATTTAGCATTTTGAAGTAGACGCTATCTAACTAAACTAGCGCTATTTAATGTGCACGTATGGTGTACGATACCTCTGAGTTATCCTAGACGCGACGCGGCGCTTCTCGCCCGGTGTGCAACCCCCTGAACACTTGAAGGAAGGTGTGTCTGAAGTGTGGCAAACAGCTAATCACAGTGGATGCAACACATGTTCCGATCTTGCATAAACGTAATTGGCTGGCTTGGCACTAGGTTATTTGCATAAGGTGATCTGATTGGCTGACGCTTGAAAAGCGTGACGTTGGCGCTTGAAAAGTTGATAATTGTTCAACATCTGCCGCAGGCAACGGCAGTGACCCAACGCCGGCAGATCCACAATTCAGTTCGGCAACACATGCCGTCACCCATTAAAGTAAATGAGAAGTGTTAACACCGTCTGAATATACCATGATAAAGCCCCACCCACGGCCATTGACTGATAGTCCTGCATTACCACAATTTACGCCCTCAGCGAGTACTCTCAGGAATCAGATTTATTTTAACTGAAAGCGCTCACAGTCTCTTTTGGCAAAGGCATAAGGAGCACCAGGTCATTTACATTTAGGGCCCTATTTTAACGATCTGAAACGCAAGTACGAAGCGCAATGCGCAAGTGACTTTGTGGGCGGATCTTGGGCGCTGTTGCTATTTTCCCGGCGGGAGAAATAACTCTTGCGCCAGGCGCAAATCAATAAGGGATTGGTCTGAAGTAGGTTCATTATTCATAGGTGTAGTTTGGGCGTAACGTTAAATAAACCAACCAGAACGCTATCCAACATTCCCTTTAAACGCAAGGGCGCAAGTTCCATGGCGGGTTGCTATTATTATGATGGATTTACCAGGCGCACGCCAGGAGCGGTTCACAGCCGAGGAGACCGACGTTCTTGTAAGAGCAGTCAAAGACAGAGAAGTTGTTTTGTATGGGGATGGAAGAAACTCGCCCAAATCAGTGTCGGTTAAACAGGCGTGGGGGGAAATAGCCACAATTGTCTCATCAGCTGGCATCCTCAGGACGTTGCGCCAAGCGCTACAATGATGTCAGGAGACGGGGGAATCCCAAGCTTGCCAGCATAAATCGGGCACGCCGTGTAACGGGAGGTGGATCTGCCTCTACACATGACCTGACGCCAGCAGAGGACATCGCTGCGTCCACCCTCACAGCTTGAAGTTCAAGGGTTTGGGGGGTTTGAAATCGGACCCAAGAAACGCAAGCAAGGTCCAACCCCAAAGAACACTTACAAATCAAGTTCATATACATTAAGGTTTCTTATGAAAACATTTTAATTATTATTTACATAAAATAAACGTAATACAGCCACACAAAAACCTATGAATATATTTTAATCGTTATTTGCATGAGAATTTTTTAACGCAGCCACACAATAAATAAAAACTATCACAACAATGCTCAACACTATGATTTCCCTTATCTCATGTGTTAATATTTTTATTGTAACAATTTATGATTTGCAAAAATAACTGTTGCATCTGTGTAGATGTGCGCGCATTGTGCACTCTATGCATTATGGTCAAGTATGCGCCCTTAAAATAGCATAATGAACCACGCGCAACGCGCCACTGACTTTAGACTAGTTTTTTTGGTCAGTGGCGCAATTGTTTTTTGAAACTGCAAAATAGCATCAGGGATGGTTTGCGCCGCAACACGCCTCCTTTTTTGCGCTGAACCGCTCCTAGTTTGCCGACGTGCGTCTGCGGAGGGAAAAACCCGCTGTGCGCCGGTGCAAAATACGAATGATACATGCGTCACTGACAAAGTCAATTGCGCTGGGTGCAAGATAGGGCCCTTAAAGTCACCATGAAACAGAGCTAGCGATTGGCTTATTTTCCACGTGGTGATGTATATCAGAGTGAAACCGGCTTATGAAAGGAAATAAGACAGGGCTGGATTTGAATTTGTCCATCAAGATCTGATTCTGCTAATTGATAATAGGGGTGACCCCGAATAGTCGAAGATTCGATGCATCGATAGGAGAAGCCTGATTCGACTACCAATCTCACAGTCGAATCGTCGCAGATGTGTTATGAAATGAGGATCATTCAATTTTGGCCGTATATGGGTGCACACATTATATGATTTCACATATAACAGCTTTCTCACAATATATTAATATACTGCATATTATGATAATGCTGCAAATAATATGTGAAGTAGCAGCTTTCAATAAATATTTTTAAAATGCGTTAATAAATCCAACAACCCCTGTGACTGGGCTACACGGAGGTTTCTTCGTTAATAAACCATTGCCTCTTTGTTTCTACATTTAAAAGACAAAGCTGGCAAATTATATTATTCGTTCTTTTAATAATTTCTATATTTTATTTTATTTATAAATCACTTTGGGTTATCTGATTTAACTACTTGGCTTGTGTTTTGTTTCCGTGCACTTGAGGCATTTTGCACATTTGTTCTGCACTTTGTAACTTCTGACCTTATTTTATTTAAAAAATTGTATTTATTATAAACGTAAATTCTGATCTAATTTAAGTATGTAAATTTTGGATAGCTTTTCGTTGTATCGATGTTGCGCTATTGCGTGCTGGCCATGCTTGCGCATGTAATTTAGCCGAACGGGATAGGTGCTCTGCGTCTCATATTTAGGAGTTCATCAAACTAAACATTAAAAAACGGATGTTTTTCGACGAGTATACGTTTTTAAAATGTATTTAAAACATAGTGGTTATCTTGTCAAAACAGGTAAGCCGTTTTTTTTATTTCGGTGATGAAACGGAAGTATCTGCACCGAACCTATTTCTGCCTGACAATGTCTTTCTTGTGATTTAATATTATGGTGGGTCGGTGTTCACTTTCAAATGATAGCAAAGAGATTCCTGAAATAAATAATATCATCCGGTCTTTCTGTATCTAAAGTTAATACAGAGATGATCAAAGTCAAAGCAAGCAAGGTATTTCTGTGCTAAATAATAACGCGTAGTGTCTATAAAATTATTAATTTCAGTGTTTTTCTTGTTATAAATTAACGTTTAATTAATTGTATATAAAGATTAGTTTTAATCATTTACAGTCACAATCACAAATTATTTGTCATTTCTCATTTGTCGGTTTTTTTTGGTCATGACTGCTTTGACGCGCTATCTCCAAATTGAATAAAAACACTGAATTGTAGCCGGAGTTTCCAAGGCAGGATCACCTTTGTTATTTTTTTAGGTTTAGTTATCAAAATGTATTTTTGTGTGATGTTCTGTAGATCGTGGCTTTAAAATGTTATGAGGAATAATTAAACAAATGTTGCCTTACATTTTACCTTAAATATATATATATATAAATGCATCGTCAGTTTTGTCTTCGTTTATTACTTGAAAGACAGTTTTGGTCACTTTATCAGAAAGTTGTTTATGTGTGCTGCTTGTGAAAGAAAATAAAAGTTACCAATTTGTACCTGGTCTGGCCCCCTCCCAACCCATGCACACAAACATAGATGATTCGACTATCGGTCGACTATGGAAAGATTCGACAATTCTGATTCGAATATGTAAATCCTTAGTCGAGGACACCCCTAATTGATAATTGCAGCGATCTTCTCCTGCAGCCCGCCCACCTGCCATACCTTATGACCGGAAGTAAAGAGAGATTGTTTATAGGAGGGGAGGAGATTTGCATTTTTGATTAAAGATTATGAGGGCACATGAATTTTTTAAAATAATGAAGTTCACAGATAAGTCATTTGTAAAAAATACCACAATATTACAGATTTTTTAATTTTATATTCATGGCGACTTTAAAGGTACAGACCTGAAAACAGCTCGTTTTTGCTCCCACCCAAATAGGGGCATTTTGGACATGATATAACAAATGATTTGTGGTATGTTTTTAGCTGAAACGTCACAGTAGGGCTGCAACAACTAATTGATAAAATTGACAATAATCGATTATGAAATTCGTTGAATGTCTACTCATCAAGGTCTAAAGTTAAATATTCAATAAGCAGGCTAAAGCACGCACATCAAATCTAAATTGGGTGCTTGGCAAAAAAGACGTCATAGTATAACAATGCAAAGTCGGAAACGCCAAAGCTCCAAAAGTATCAAAACTTATATTTATATTTATTATTTAAAACTAGTGCATGGCATCAAGGTTACGTTTCGAGCAGGCATCTGATGAAGAGCCTGTGTGCTCGAAACTTAACCTTGATGCCATGCACTAGTTTTAAATAATACATATTTTTGATACTTTTGAAGCTTTGGCGTTGCCGACTTTGCCTTGTTATACTAAAGTTAAATATTAAGATAAGTTTATTAATCTGTGGCTAAATATTCACCAGACTCTATGTCTGTAGACTCTATGTTTAGTTATTTTAATATTTTGACATTTAAAGATGTTTTACTATTTAAAAGCTGCACAAACATTTTATTTAAGGTTTAAAATATCATCATCAAAAAGATTATATTAGTAAAACTCTGTAGTAGTGTGTGGCTTTACACTTTAAAGGGACAGTAAGTAGGATTTACCCCCATATAGTGGTGAAATTGTATTTTCCATTTAAACGAATAGTGCTCTCTAGCGCCTCGCTTTTCCAAATGTGTGTTGCAACTACGGTAGACGTAATAAACTCCCTGATCTCCTTGTCCGTTTCAGCTGGTTCACGTGTTCTGAACGAAAACGTTGTGGAAACGCGTTGCGGTAGTCTAGTGCTTTTTGTCCCTCTATGCTATTATAGTTTTTTAAATATGGGGGAATGACATGGAAGTCTCCTTGGACTTACCTGTTCAATGTAAGTAAGGAAAAGACATTCTAAGCTTACAAAGAAAAGTCAGATCATTGGCAGAGGTCATTTGACACCAATGAGGACATATTTATTGATTTTGACTAATAAAAAACTACACATTGTCCCTTTAACACACAAATACCCTAATGTATGGCCTTATTTAGCTATAATAAGTAAAAAATTCTAATTCAGTAAATATTTAGGTTTTTATCCGATTAGTCGATTAATCGCAAAAATACTTGTCCGATTAATCAATTATGAAAAGAATTGTTAGTTGCAGCTCTTCTTCACAGACACATTCTGGACACACCTGATACTTATCTTGTAAAAATGGGCATAACAGGTGACACATCTATATTATACAACATAACTGATGACATTTCATATATGCACTTGCATGTTTGACTGTTTATGTGATTATATGAGCGGATTGTTGAGTGATTTTGCCTGCAGCTCTATATGCAGTCAAGTAAGTTTGTATACTTTATATATTTTGTTCTCCTTAAATACATTTGATCGAAAATAAATTTGGTCTAGTGCATTCAGTGACTCACCTCCATGGTGGCTTTTTTTGTTCTTTACACTTTGATAAAATAATACGACTCCATTGCCAGGCGTCAGATGGCTTTGACGCACCAGTAATACATTGGATCGTGACTGGACTGTTTTACCATGTGTCCTCTCACAGAGACGCATCAGTATGAGTCTGTCATACATGGCGATATTGTCCTCTATAACAAACACACATAAATAAAATTCATCATACAACAATATTAAACGCCCACATCTGGAGGCAAACTGAGGTTTGTACTTACTCTGCTGGCAGTTAAGAGAGCTTGATATAATTTTGATTTGAATAAGCTCATCAAGAGGTCGACCAATCGCAAACATGCACCTCTTCTGAGTGACATTGCGTAAATCGATAGTTCCTGAGTCTTGAAGGAGGAGTCGCCCACAGAAACCTGAACCAGAACCGATGTGTTATTCCTATATATTACTCATATCCACACAATGTATGAGATTTATAGTATACACAAAAAAAGAGTCAGCCATATAATGGAAAAAATTTAATACAGATTGGAGTTAGCAGACACTTGCCACCTAACTGGTCTGTGATGGTTCTGTTGGTATGGCCATGGTGTTTCCCATGACTTGCACGGTAGGTACAATTCTTAAAAAACTTTTCTTCTTTGTGATATGGGAAGGAGCAGGTGTAGTTGTAGGTACATCTGGGGCTTTCCACACTCGCTCTCCTTCCAGAGTCTCTGACAGCTCGCTGTGGGTGATGTTGGGCTCTGGTGTTGAGCTCTGGACTGAGGAACAGTCTGAGCTGTAGCAGGCCTGGATGGTGATGGGTTTTGGCAAATGGAGGCAAAGAAAAGGAGTAACAGGAAGAGGGCTGGATGGACCCATGCAGGACACAGTCCGAGACTGGATGCCATAACCACATGACACTGAACACTATATTATATATAATAGAGAAAAGACAAAAAGAGGTTTTTGTATTGGATTGAATAATTCATTACTAATATAAATGTAAAAATAGTAATAAGTTACTATTTGATTCAATAAGTACCAAAATACCATATAGATAATTTATTATAACATGTTATAATTGCCACTTTGAAGGTGTGAGCAAAAATGTGCCATTTTTGGGTGTGTCCTTTTAAATGCAAATGAGCTGATCTCTGCACTAAATGGCAGTGCTGTGGTTGGATAGTGCAGATTAAGGGGGCGGCATTATCCCCTTCTGACATCACAAGGGGAGCCAGATTTCAATTTTTTCACATGCCTAATCTTTTTCACATTTTCTAGGTTGATAGAAGACATGGGGACCCAATTATAGCACTTAAACATGAAAAAAGTCAGATATTTGTTTAGAAGTTCATGATATCTCCCCTTTAAAATCCATGTATTGTTAAGTTTTTATAGTTGTTTATATTAGTGTTGTACCAAAACTAAGTTACTGGGTTGATCTTTTGCACATTTTCTAGGTTGATAGAAGCACTGGGGACCCAATCATAGCACTTAAACCTGGAAACAGTCAGATTTTCATGCCATGGCCCATTTAACATGTCTTACATCACATTCCAAGTTATGAACGATGAGCAACACTGATAAACTGTAACGTTATAAATAAAAACATGTGATTTGAATTATACAACCTACCTTTAGGGGTTCGTGTGTATAATAGCTGCGAGTTAGAATCTACTTTGAACAATTTATGTATTGGCACATTACCTCAGTCCAGTTATTCACAACCCACTGGAAAGAGCAGGCCTGTGTGTAACATGGTGCCGCAACTGGTGGCTTCCTTCCGGACTCGCACCTGTCGTCCTCCAGGACCCTCTCTACACCTCCCTCATACTGGACACAGAGCACACTCCTCATAGCCACACCCATCCCGCAAGACACCGAACACTCGCCCTGATCTCCAACCTGCCACCTACAGAGAAAAACCAACAATTAACAGGACACAGAATAAGAGAGTTAAAGTAATGTTTATATTGTATTTAAACACTTGTTTATACATAAATGTATGTATGTTACCTAGCTGGACAGGCTTCAGTATTACACTCCACTACCGCTGAAGGTCTAGGTACAAATTGACAGGCGGATTTTCCGACCAACACATCCCTGTGTCCGTCTCCTTTCTGGAAGCAGTACAATACTCTTCTCGCTACACCACCTCCACAAGACACACTGCATACACCCTGTATGTAGCCCCACCTACTGTAGACACACACACACACTGCTCATCAGGTGTAAATGTATAAAATATATTTGTCTAAAAATATAAACATTGCTTACGCCGCAGGACACTGTGGCTGACTACAGGGTTGGTTGTAAGGCTCTGGTTTATTATTACGATCACAGAGGAATTCTGGGACATTTAGGCGTGACTGGTGATCCACACAGGAAAACCAAACCAGTTGAGATCCTGCACAGAAAAGATAAGGATGAACAACGTGTGATATGCGCACACATTACAGATAAAGTGTGATACAAAATGATTTCCATACACTTTTAAAAACAAAGATGCTACAAGTGATGCCGTAGATTAACTATTTTTGGTTCCTGTATTAACAGTGTGGTTTAACATTTACCATTCCCACATGTCTTAGAGCATTGGCCAATCACAGGGCTCCAGACATAAACGGGAACCATTCTGGACCGGGGCATAACTCCATTGTAATCTTTATGGGTCAACTGGACCTAGACAAGATATGACGTATCATAATATACACATACAGTTATAGTGTATCTTTTTAACAAGCATTGTAAAGTGTTATTTTCATTATAAACATCTTGATTGGTGTAGACGTGAATAGGTGAAGGATGGTACCAGTACTGGTTTGATTTTTGTCATACCTCTCTCTGTGTATCCCATCCGACCGGACAAACGTCCACCACGCAAGGAACATGTTCTGAAGGTTTGGGTTCGAAACACAGGCTTTGATCAACCTCCGAATCAGATCCACGGTGAGAGCGGACACACAAAACTTTTCTCCGGGCATCTCCAGGTCCACACACAGCCGAGCACTCACCGGGCTCTGACACCTGCCATCTACAACACAACAACAAAGAATATTCACAAGCATTTGCAAAAATGCCAGCAGACAGCTTTCATGTAGACTCCCCAAGCCGTAATAAACAAAGTAACAGCAAACTTATGCTTTCCTTTACCTGGCAGGACAGAGTAGGAGGTTGCAGGTCTCGGTAGTTGTGGGTTTAGACTCGTGTGTACACTCTGAGTCAGGCAGCTCCACTTTTTGTGTACCCCGCTTTTGAAAACAAGTCACAGTGCGCACTTGCTCTCCCTCACCACAGGGGGCGCTGCAGGGCCCAAACTCACCTATCTCCCAGCTACAACGAACAAACATAATTTATTTTATACACCTTATTTTCGAACGCGGAAGTAAGTGATGTGACGTATTTGCCTTCTTTGTGCGAGACGTCCGCTTAGCCAGACGGTAGAAAACTGTGTAGTGGGAGCACGCATAAAATATGACATCTCTCAAAACAGTTGTGGTAAATATTTACTAGGGCTGGGCCAATACCACTTTTTCATGTCTGATACCGATGTCGATACCACAACTTTGAGTATCTGTTGATACCGATACCGTCCACATTTTGGTATGTCAAGCTTCTTATTATATCATGTCCCTGCTATCTGCTGTCATGTTGTTGAAGTTGGATTTATCTTGTTTCTGGTATAACATAATAGAACTCCATGGTTTGTTTTTCTGAAATTGTGAAGCTGCAACACTGACATGTACCTGGGTGGGCAGTCTGGAAGGAAGCATGGCTGCAGTAGATCCGGTGCTGGAGACGATGAACTGCAGAGATTATTTTCTAGATTCTCATGTGTGCTCTCATCTACACAGATTTGACTGATTTTCTGGATGCCTACAAAAGAGAAAGAACAGACAAATTTACTAACACTTACAAATAAGACTCTTGTTACAGTAAATTCTGAACATCTGGAGCAAGTATTTTGTATGGGAGCTTCTTGCTATTATTATATTATTCACTCACTCTTAAAAATAAAGGCCATAGATTAACTATTTTTGGAACTGTTTAGTAAATAAATAATAGAATAAGACTTTTTTCCACTACAAAAAATTACCACAAAGGAAGATATTTTGAGAAATGTTTGAAACCAAACCCATCATGAGCCCCATTGACTTCCATAAATTATGTAAATCAGGGTCATGATTGGTTTGGTTTTAAATAGTCTTTAAAATATCTTTTTGTGGTCATTGGAACAAAGAAATGTATACAGGTTTGTAACAACACGAGAGTTAGTAAATTATGACAGAATTTTCATTTTTGGGTGAACTTTCCCTTCAACATCTATATTTTTAAGAGCGTCAGTAGATTGGATAAGATATACATAAAGACTTGATAAGAGTTGATTAGATAAGAGTTTATGCACAAAATGTTAAATAAATGTGTGTTTATATGCAATTTCTGGAGTTTGGGTGAGCACATATCTTTAGCCTGAAACAACACAAATTTGTAATTTATTACTTCGTTGTATGGAGTTTAAAAGGATATTTGACCCCAAAATGAAAATTACCTCATATTTTACTTAAAACCATCCTAGGTGTACAGGGGTATGATTTTCTTCTTACAGCCGAATACAGTCAGATTTTTATTAAATAATATTCTAAATTAAATGCTCCAAATAGCACTTCTATCCATCAAAAAGTAAATTTAAATGTATGCTTCTGCATCGATTGTACGGCATAGCCTATGCATACAGTAGAAGCAAACCCTATGCTGCAGCTGGCGCACACCTCTCCAAAAATGAAACAACGCATCAATTCAATGAAGTGCAAGCACTGTAATTGGTCAGCTAGAATCCCTCCCTTAGGTAAAAAAAATCTGTGTCACATTTCCTAAAAACAAAGCCCCATTCATCTGGTCAGCTCTCCAGTATGTTCTCCTGTTGCTCTGCTTTGGTGTCCTGTAGCCACCCATTCGGCTGGATTATTCAATAGATACTCTTAGAGTGACTATCTTTTTCTGTCCCCATTCACTTGGCGTTGCCATACACTGGGTCTTCCCAGTTGGCCTTGTAGCCGGGTCTGGATTATTGGGACTTTATTATCATCTGAAGATTGCTTCACCAACTCATCTGCAGCCTAGTCATTTGGATATTTACTGGATTTTATTTATGCTGTTTTTTGCCCTGCTACTTTCTCTCACCTACCTTTTCTATATTAACCGTTATTTTTTGCACTACCTGTGCTAGAGTCCCTTATCGGTTTCTAACATTACGGTCTGGCCAAACATGGACTCAGCGGGTACAGATGCAATCCGTCTGGCCACCTCCCAGTAGGGAGCTTTGCTGGGTCAGCACACCTCTCAATTGGAAGCCACGGCTTGGGGCATTTCGCAGCTTTCCCACCAAATAACTGAACTTGCATCTGGTTTTCAGGATTTTAAGTTGAATGTCACTAATTCTTCCGGAACTTCTCAGTCGACCCCTCCACTGCAACGGGAACCCGAACCTCATGTCCAGAAAACTTTGATCGTTTGGTTCAAGGTGGTGAAGCAGCATCCAAGCTGTCCCATTTGTCTTGGGGAGGTCTTTCGGTCACAGACTTTTCTATCACTTTTAGGACAATGGCTGCTTCATGTAAATGGAATGAGACAGCACTTCATTCTAGTTTCCTGGAGGGTCTCACAGAAGATATCCAGGATGAACAGGTCATGAATCAGCTTCCTTGCAGTCTCTTATTCACTCATTTATCTCGCTCTGTGGGTTGAGAGACGCCTCGAACGGTGCAAGAGATGGCAGTGCAGGGTTGCAGCCAACAGAAGAGGAGAAATTTTTACACCTGACTCTACTCGTCATCATCCTGGCCAGTCGAACCTGAACCCATGCAGGTCGGTCGTGTACGGTTAACACCGCAACAGAAAAAGGATCGCCTGCTTCCTGGCCTCTGTTTGTACTGTGGTAAACCCGGTCATCTTGCTGTTTCCTGTCCAGTAAAAGCTAGGGCCCTTCCGTAAATTGGGGATTATGGATGGGCCACTTCTCTTCATCCCCGGTATCCCACACACTTCTACCAGTCAGTCAAGGAGGGGGATTAGTGGAAAACCGCATTTAATACCCCTACTGGACACTTTGAATACTTGGTCTTACCGTTCGGTCTTACAAACTCCCCGTGGTTTTCCAGGCCCTGGTTAATGACTTGCTGAGAGACATGATCAATAAGTTTGTCTTTGTGTACCTAGATGATATTTCTCAGTCTAAACAGGTACACACTCAGCACGTTTGGTGTGAATTTCATAAGGAGTTGATTTAGTTCCTGTGTCACATTATTGAGGTTGAAGAGATTAAACACGATTCTGCCAAATTAAGAGCAGTTGCCAAATGGCCTGTTGAAATTTCAGCCAAGTTGCTGCACCCCTTACAGCACTCACCTCCTCTAATGTTTGGTTTAGGTGGAATAGGAGGCCTTCGATAAGCTTAAGTTTCTTGTGCCTATTTTTCTCACCGGCTCACCCCAGCAGAACGCAATTCTGACATAGGCAACCAAGAGTTGTTAGTGGTCAGACTGGCTCTGGGTGAGTAGCGTCACAGGTTGGGTGGTCGTTGGGGCAGCCCTTCTTGGTCTGGACGGACCACTAGAACCTGGAATATATCCATTCAGCCAGAAGGCTAAATTCTCGGCAGGCTCGTTGGGCACTCTTTTTCAGTCGGTTCAATTTCGTTCTGTCATACTGGCCAGGTTCTAAGAATGTTAATGATGCTCTCTCTGTAGTTTGTTTACGTCTCAGGGGAGGGAGGATTCTTCCGAAACCATCCTGCCTCGGGAATAGTAGTCAGTGCCCTCTTCTGGGACGTGGGAAGACGGGTGAGAGAGGCTGGCTGAGAGTGCGAAATACCAAAGCGGTGTCCAGTGGGTCGGCTATTTGTTCCTGCTGCGTTGCGTGCCGAGGTCCTCAGGTGGGGTCACGAATCTAGGCTGGTGTGCCATCCGGGAGTTTGCAGAACGCTGGCTGCCAATGTTTCTGGTGGCCTGCTCAGAAAAAGAGCTCTAGTCAACCTCCAGTTGGTCTGTTTCAACCCTTGCCTATTCCCTCTCGCTTGGTCACACATCGCTTTAGATTTTGTCACTGGGCTTCCACCATCTAAGGGTAACACTGTTATCCTGACTGTGGTCGACCGCTTCTCCAAGGCGGCTCATCCCCCTACCTAAACTCCCCACTGCCGTTGAGACTGCTGAGATTATGATTAACCAGGTCTTCCACATTCTTGGTCTTCCGTCGATTTAGTCTCAGACAAGGGTCCTCAGTTCATCTCCCGTTTTGGAGGGAGTTCTGTCCACACATTGGGGCCACTGCGATTCTGTCATCTGGTTTCCACGCGCAGACCAACGCTCAATGTGAACAACTACCTTGGATAGAATATGCATAAATGTTGTGACAAGCTTCGCATTGTGTGCCCTTGAAAAATAAGTCACTGGCCACCACTGCTTCTGAGGTGAAACTTGGAGCCAGGAGATTATTTAATATAACTCCAACGGTTTTGGGATGAAAGAAGACATCACATACAACTAGGATGGATTGAGGGTGAGTAAAATATGGGGTAATTTTCATATTGGGGTGAACCAGAGATGGGACCAAGTCACACATGTGCAAGTCTCAAGTAAGTCTCAAGTCTGAACCTTCAAGTCTCAAGTAAGTCCCAAGTATTTTTTTTCTTGGGCAAGTCAAGTCAAGTCGAGTCACAGGCTATGTCAAGTCAAGTCAAGTCGAGTCCTGTAGTAGGTCAAGTCAAGTCCAAGTCAAGTCACCTTATTATTGTAATTTTACCTGCAGAATCTGATCTTAATAAAGTGACAAGATATACAGGATAGTAAGTAACTATCAGTAAATTACAATAATTTGGATTTGCATTGTAAATACTCAAACAAAATTGTAACTTCATAAATTATTTATTTTTCACTTCTGCCAACCGTGTTTTAAATTTTCCACATTGAGTCCATACTGTAAAACAAATAACAGCTTAACATCCAACAGACCCCTCTCTGAACACCTCCCTTTCTCTCAAACACAGTTTACGTACAACATTAAACTTTGTTACACTTCTCCCCTCTCTCTCTCTCGCACACAGACTCTCTCTCTCTCTCTCTCTCTCTCTCTCTCTCAAACATGCACCCAGAACTTACTGGGCATAATGGCTCTTTAAATGACGAACGAAATTGGAGGTTGTCGTCTGGCTGCCCATAATTTTAATGTTGCATGTCTTGCAACGCACTGTTCGTTTTATGCCATCTTGTTGAAGCCAAAAGCGATGACCCTCGGTACCCCTCCGGCTGACATGTTGATATCTGATCTAAGTGGGCGTGGTGTGCGTAAGGTACGAGAGGGCATGACTGATGATAGTGTCGTGATTCAGTCATGACAACGCCATTCTCAGCCTGCGCTCCAGCTCGGTCGACTTTATTTTTTTTATAATTTATATATTTTATATTCAAACTGAAAACATGATGTGATTAACACTCAAGTCTTTCAAGTCATCATGTCTCAAGTCAAGTCAAGTCAAGTCCCGAGTCTTTAACTTCCAAGTCCGAGTCAAGTCTCAAGTATTTTATTTTTTGTCAAGTCACAAGTCACAAAAATAGCGACTCGAGTCGACTCGAGTCCAAGTCACCAAGTCACAAGTCCCCATGTCTGGGGTGAACTATTCTTTTAATGAAGTAAACAATTTGCAAATACATGTAACATGTAAATGATCATTTGTTACCTGTGCCACAGGTAACTGAGCAGGGAGATAAGACAGTGGACCATCTACCATTAGCAGCCACAGAAACAGTATCAGAAGAGTAGTACTGGTATGAAATGTTTGGGCTGGTGAGGTCTCCATATTCTCTTCCATATTTACAATAAACCTAAACCAGATAAATAAACTCTTAACATTTTCAAAGAGAAGTCTTTCCGAAATCACAATAAGGGAGAACCTGCACACCTGTATGTGGATTTTATCTGTGACTGGTCCAGAGATGATCAGCTCTTCAGTATTAGGTAGATGGTCGGGTGTGAGATCCAGACGATACTGTATGGGACTTTTCTCCAGAGGTGAGGGGTATGTGATCGCCAGAGCTGGGTTTCCATCTCCTGCCACCACATACTTATCATTTATCAATACCGCTGAAAGAAAGAAAAAGATGGAGGTTTCTTAAATATTATCTCTAAACAATATGTATCAACACTGTACCCAGGTACTCACCAAGGTGTGTAAAAACCGGCTTTCTGTTAATCACATGAACATGAGAGGCGTTCATAGGAAGGGTGAGGAATGTGATATACTCTTGAAAAAAATTTGAGAAACCAGTGTATTGATGGTTATCATGGTTATACAATAGCAGAAAATTAAACATCCTCATTAAGCATTACCTCTAGCCTCTCCACCTGAAAATGTGCCTGAGATAATTCGGCAGGTGGAGCCATCTCCTCCGCAGACCCCACACACATCCTCCACCTTCCCGGAATGCATTACTCCATCACAGCCAAATGGCTAGTGAAGCATTGCAAGTAAATAGCATCAGATAACATTGCATGCCACTTCTCACAAATGTTATGTGTGTGCTGTTATTACCTGGCACTTTCCACCTAGACAGGCATTAATGGAAGCAAGCGATGCAGAGTTACCAGCTTCACACCGAGTACCATCGATGAAGTGAGACCCACGACTAACCATAAAGTCTTGTTCCCGTGAACGACACATCAGTTTACACTGAGAATCACCTGAAACGGACAGAAAGAGATACTGTATGAGAAAAAAAGGGCAGAGATTTATTTAAATTTGCCTTAAAATTCTGTAGTCATTATATATGATGAAAATATATATTTTTTTTAGGCCAAATCAATATCCAGAACTTTAACCACAACACAACCACCATCATACACTTTACATGGATGAATGAAAGTATTTGGGCTCCTGATATTGGGTACCTGTGCTGTAGCCGATGGCAGGGATCCAGGTGTAGACTGAAGTGGAGTCTACGGACACTGATAAAGGCTGCTGATCTGTAGCTGAACACTGTTGTGACATAAACTCCAACTGTGTCGTCTTACATGGCTGCAAGAAATAATGACATACACTAGTAATGTCACTTCAAATCTTTATGATTTAAACTTACAGCATTGATCTGTATGTTTCTAAGGATATGCAAACATTCCGATCGCTGAATAAGCTTAAAATATTCTTTTAATTATATTGATTATTTCACTTAAGAAATTCATTAACCCAATGGAGACGTGGATTACTTTAATGATGGGTGTATAATGATGGACCCATATAGAAGATAACATGACGCCATTAAATTATTTGCATTCAGCTGAGGAAAGGAACTTCCGTAAAGTTTACATCTATTTACATATATTTAAAGAGTTTGGTTCCAAAACGCGTTAAACGCCATTTAAACAAAAACAATAGTTACCACCAATATCAGTATTGTATCAGGTCAGTATTAAAAAGTAAATTCTTAATTTCACGCAAAATCCAATATTCGCTGTGTTATTATTCCGTCATATTTTCTTTCTTTTTCCCAAAACACGATAAACGCCAGACCTCCTTTTCTGCAGAATGCAATAAATCTGCTCAACAGATCACAGAGCACAATTCCTCGTATTGTAAACAATAATGGCAGTGCTTTGAAAACACACAGAATCGTCGTTTTCCTCATCTACTTTGTACTCCGTGATCAACAAACAAACAAAAACAAAATAATACCTTTGCTAGCATTGATAAATCTGTGGTGGTTTTCTGTGGCGGGAAGAAACATAAGCCATCAAAATCACTTGGGAGATTGAAAAATGTCAACTGTTGCTTGTTTTCATAGAACAACATCAAGCTTCTGTCATGCTAACACATTGACCCCAGTGGATCTTATGAAAAACTTTTCATTATTTTACTTGAAAATCGAGCAGGACCAAAACATTTTACAGCTGATCGCTGTCAAAAAATTTCAGCGACGACGTCCCAGGGATGACAGAAGCAATGACAGTGTTATTAATATGACAAAGTAAGTATTTTGATTAATGCCATTAATGTTTAATCAGTGTATACCACTAGTCAACTAAATGAGTATAACATGGCGAAGATGTATGCACATTTATATATTGATTCAATAGATTTATAGCATTTTGAAAAAACAACAAAACAGTTAGTGCCATAAAGGTGGCGGGGCCAGACGGATTAAGTTCAGAATTAAAAAAAAAAATGTCTTCGACATACTTGCTCCACCTCAGAATGATAGGAACAGAATGACCATCTTATTTTAAAGATTACTAAAGCTTTGCCCACTCAACTAAATGAGCATCTATCCTCCATCATACATCCCGACCCAGTGGCGTGTTTAGCCACCACGCAATGTACGCAATTGCTTGGGGCCCCACGGGCTTGGGGGCCCTCTAATAGCCACAAGCAGTTAACTTAAATCATGCGTGAGATTAAGCTTGATTATTGTTTTAATAATTCCTGGTTATTCATTTACTTTTTCATTTGTTTTTCCAACTATGTATGTGGTTTGTTTGTTCTGTGTCTATAACTCAAGTATAAAAAAAATCCATTTATATGGGTCAAAATTATCGATTTTTCTTTTATACCAAAAATCATTAGGATATTAAGATAATGTTTCATGAAGATATTTTGTACATTTTCTACTGTAAACATATAAAAACTTTATTTTGTGAGGACTTCATTTGGAAAACTTGGAAATGTTCTCAATATTTAGATTTGACGGACATTTGACTTTTTTTTACACTTTTTTAAGATGTCAAATGTCCCCAGAGTACAAATGTGAAGTTTTAGCTCAAAATACCATATAGATTATTATTATATCATGTTAAAATCAAGGCTTTGAACCAGTTCACGGAACGAAAACCAGAAACTTTTGATGTTTTGCAAGGAACAGAAACGAAACCAGAAACTTTCAAAAAATATATGTTCCGGAACAGAAACGTTTATTTAAAATAATGGTAACCGGTTAATACCGTGGGGTTTTTTTTTGTCGTTCTTTGACAAGATTTTTTCTAATATGACTCGGTGAACTTCACTTCCAGTCGTCGTTGATTCATCGGAAAAATGAGAAGCTTGCCACCAGCAAGTAGCCTACTCAAGCCCAAGTCTCTAATGCTCAATCATAAGAGGGAAATATTGTAGGCTACCAAGTATCTCAAGATGTTTGTTTTTTAATACTAATTAGTGGTGTAACAGATCGCAGTGGGTTGTGATCCGTACAGATCACAACCCACAGTTTGGCTCGCATGCGATTCGCGGATTAATTGGCAAATTTAAATAGGGTGAAAGTTGATCATTTGCACGTGTTTTAAAGGTTTGCGAATGTTAACACTTAAGTGATTTTAAACAATTTAACCGCAAAAAGGCGCGAAAGTGAGCAATTTTCTGTACGCACAGACGCATATGCGGTTGAATGTGTCCGGTCCAACTCCGCCCTTCAAAGATCAGAACTCTTGATGTATAAACTTGAGAGAGAGTTGCGCTACTGTGTCTCATACTGTAGTCCATTAAAATCAATTTGATGAATAAAGCACTGAAAAACAACGTAATTCTCACTTTATGTGGAGCGACTGTTTATACTGCATCTTTTTCCCGAAGCGCCGTTTGGAATTCGTCCTCCATCCGTGTGTGTGCGCGTGTTTAAGTGCACTCAACAAATGTAGGCATGTCAGAATTACAGTTATGCCGCTTACATAATGTAGCCTTTTTTAATGTTTGATGACAAGATAAAGACTTAAGGAAAATTATGTAGACTAATAATTTAAGTTTAATGTCCTAATGATCTAGCCTGGTATAACCAGACTCTCGTACATTAATTTCATTTGTACAGAGAGTCTGGCCAACCTCCATTGCAAAGCGTTACTTCCGTTAAGGAGGGTCCATTGTTGAAGTTTAAAACTATTGGATCTACCCAGAGTCACTCAGGATCTGCAAAGCCAATCGCTACCATGTGGTCGTGACGTATATCATGCACCGAAACTGTCCGGAAACAACAAGTCAGAATAATCAGACAAACAAAAGTTAGCAAACCTGGTTCTTGGGGCGGTGAATTTGTCGATTTTATTGTTTTATACTGTTGCCTGATGTCTACTTCTGATGTCCGCGTGGTTTTTACATTCAAAAACATCAAAAACAATAAGTAATAGGCTATTTTGTAACATAGATTAGTGGCTGTCTGGAGAAATGGTTCGTTTGAAGGGGCGGGCCGCATTGAAGACCTGGACGTAAACACCCACTGCTATGATTGGACGTCTTCGTTCCCCGTCATTACATGTGGGGAAATGTTTTAAAAACATTAATGTGATAAAAATAGCAGCCGAACACAAATATGTTTGAGCCACAAAAGATTCTGGGTGCTAAATATGATACGCATAAATGACAATACGTATATTAAAGTAGAAACAAAACTCGACGTGACTAAATTACCGTATACAACACAGTAAGCGCGCATCAGAATCTAAACTGCGGCTAATAAATCCTTATCAATAACTTTGTATAATTCGATTGTGCTTGTGAGGTTGCTTTTACATTCACGTAATGTTAAATACCACAGTTATATGATAAAAAATAAGCTTTGTTGAGTGTTTGACCTTTCAAACGTAACTCGCCTAAATTACCGTATACAACACAGTAAACGGGCATCAGAATCTAAACTGCGGCTGATAAATCCTTCTTTATAAATAACACTGTATATTTCTACCGTTAAATTACAGTCGTGTTGTTAAGTGGTGTATCTTTATTAATCGTTTAATGTTTTTAGTACATTAAAACAGTCAAACATACGTGTTTAGACACGGATGTTACAACAGACATATCAAGCGATCTCTTCTAACAAAGCAATAGTGAAACGCAGTAACTTAAATAAAGTAACATGTCTTACTGTGTATAATGCTGTGTCATTGTTGTCAGATCCAATATAAGTGGTGCTTTTAATCACAGTCTCTCTGCAAATCCAGCATCGACTTCTTTCCAAATAAATCCGTGTACACAAAGTTAACAAACACTCCCCACACGAGCTGGAACTTCTTAAAAAGCAAACTTTTTCCAGGCATTTAATGTTATGTTCCAAGCCTCTGAATTAAAGTATTTAACTTCTGTGTTGTTCCCACGCGGTTCTTCCACAACCGAAAATGCGTTTCCAGTCTTTCATAACAGATCACCGCGTCAAAATAAAAGTCTCTCAGAAAAAATGTATTTAAAAGTCATTTTGGTTACATTTGTCAATCTTTAAAGACATATTTACTTGTTGAGACACACGTGTGTCACGCGAAGCTGTGGGCGGGACTTCAAAAGTGGTCCTTGTATTTGGCTATGGGGCGGTACTTCAATTCTACTTTGACGTCATAGATTTCCGAATTCCACACTGGCTTGTTTTACTGGCTTGGTGCCAAAAACGGTTATATTTCAGTAGCACGGACGTTTTCAGTTCTGAAACTTGCAGGATGTTCATTTAAGTATGATGACCTCTTATATAACAAATTATCAAGTTAAAATTGAGTATTTGATTCACCGCTCCTTTAACTTCTGTATATTCTGCAGTTTTGCAACAACGGACCGAATAGCTTTTCTCACGTCTTTCTCCGCTGCCATTACTGAACTACAACTCAAACTGACGCACGACCTCAACGTCAACGTTCTTAGCCACCCCCATCTGTTCGCTGATTGGTCCTGCAGATTTTTGCAGGAGAAAACGAAACTCTATAGAGCCATCCCAGACGTACTGCTGAAGCGAAATGAAAAATAAGCGGAAGCACGTAGGAGGGCGGAGCCAGGCTACTGATGATCAGCCTACTTATTTGAATGTCCCACAGCTGACATGGAACGTTATTAACTGGTTCGGGAACTTTATTTTTTTGTTCTAACCGGTTCAGGAACGTCAATTTTAGGGTTGAACCGAAAACCGGAAACGTTAAAATACTGTTTCTGTTCGGAACGAACCAATTGGGAAAAAATTCTGGTTCAAAGCCCTGGTTAAAATTGGCCCTTTGTAGGTGTGAGCAAAAATGTGCCGTTTTGGATGTGTCCTTTAAAATGCAAATGAGTTGATCTCTGCACTAAATGGCAGTGCTGTGGTTGGATAGTGCAGATTAAGGGGCGGTATTATCCCCTACTGACATCACAAGGGGAGCCAAATTTCAATTACCTTTTTTTCACCTGCTTGTAGAGAAAAACTCTTCAAAACTGAGTTAATGGGTTGTCCTTTTTCAGATTTTTCATATACAACTATTTGATAGAAGCACTGGGGACCCAATTATAGCACTTTACAATGGAAAAAGTCTGATTTTTGTGATTTGTCTCCTTTAAGGTTAAATGAAAGAAAAAGGCAGACAAGCAGACATATTTCACTAGAGCCACACAATGTATAGAGTGGTGCAATCATTCATTTGAATAGAAGCCCAAAGTAAATATATGGCGAGCTTCTGTACCTGGCGGTTGCAAAGTTCAGCTTCTGTGTCATGGCCTTTACAAACGATCCCACCAAAGGCAGGCCTGAAATACAGAAACATTCATCTAAATACATAAATAACACACACACACACACACCAGTGAACAAATACAGCATTTTTTATATATATCAAATTATCTTTGCCACTTTTGAATATACTGTTGTGCAGTACAGGGTACGCAACAATGTTTACAAAAATTAAGGAAGGTTAAATTGTTGTCACATGATAACAAATTGTCACATGATAACAAATTGCCTGTTTGTTTATTAAAAGTTTGTGTACTGCAGAATTTGTGCCTGATTGTTTTGTACAGTCTTTGTATTCTCTGGTTTTGATCGTGAAATTAGATTCATAGCCTATTTTTCAATCCTTGTGTCACACTTTTACTCATGCACCTGGGGTTGTTACACTGTCTCTTGCGGTGGGTGACGCCTCCCCCACATGTTCGTGAACAAGGAGAAAAATCAGACCAGGAAGACCAGGAGCCATGGACCACCATGGAGGAACCCAAGGTTGAAGGAGAAACACACCGACCCTTTAAACACCACTACAGCAACATTGATAAAGACGGCAGTTTAATTTTAAATAATTCTGAACTTTTTACAAAACTTTTGTTTGGTTTGGGTCAATAAAAGGTTTAGAATGTAAAAAGAACAGAATTCCTAATATGATTTCATTAATATGATTTAAATTTGAAAAAAAGTGAAATCCATGCTAAAGTCTAATAATCTAATGATGAGATTAGGAGCATCACAGTTTGATTTGACTTTAATTTCAATCTTTGACATGATCTTACTCAGTCAATATAAAAGATATCAAGGTTATATTTTCACACAATGTACTTTACATTATGTATGATTTTATGTAGAAAACAGTAAATCACGAACAATAACTTTAGCAGACGGGGTCACAAATATGGACCTATACTGTATAAACATGAATATATGAAAGGCTTTATTTTATTATCTATATTATCTATGTATAAAAAGATACGAAAAATAACAGAAAAACTGTGCACAACTTATACAAAGATTAATTTATGTAAGGATTCAACAAAATAACGAAGTATATAAGTATTGGTCATAGCAGTTTATCACCTGGCTGATCCCACATTCTGTCCCATCCAAAAGAGGAACAAGCAAGCGAGTACAAGTAGTGCGTTCACGTGGGTTGATATGACAGGACAGAACACGACAGGTTGCCTTGAAACACGTAAAACATCATGATTCAATCGTTGTAAATATGCAAATTTGATGAAATATACTATTAAAGCAACTCTCAAAGACTTAGACTCATTTGTTCATTTTTACTCACCATATCATCATCAGTGAAAGAGCAAGCAGTGGCTGAACTGCCGAATGCAATACGACACTGATCATCCACACCATAGAAGAGACCAGGCCTCCAATCCTGTACAGAACCTTCCAGAACTGGGACGTCCTTCACACATTCTGCTTTACCTGCACTATACACAGCAGTAAAGAGCCACACATTAAAGTCTAAATGAAATTGAAATGAAAAACTGTAATTTTGGAACAAATGACTTATCTGTGAGATTCATTATTTTTAACATTTTATTGTGTTTGATTGATGCTTGTGATTTAGTAAGTGAGTAACACCTGAAGAAGTTGTGGAGTTGAGCTCTGCTACACTGCGACCAGGTGAGATCTACACTGTTATAACCTCCATCAGATGCCATCATAAACCCACTAGAGCTGCATGTGTTGTCAAGTCCATCATGATTTATGCCAAAACTGAAAAAAACAAACATTTTAGTGTCCAAATTCCAGTAAGTTTCTCTTATAGTTTGACATAAAGGATCCTCTCAAGCTTACCTGTGGCCAATCTCGTGTGCGATGGTGATGCCAAGATCAAAGCCCGTATCTTCTGTAATCACACAATTCCATTGGGTGGAACAGACTCCGCCCAACTGAGTAACACCTCTTACAAGCTTATTCCCATTGGGTGAAACCAGATCAAACCTTGATGATGTCAAAAAACGTTATTTTAAAGTAGTGTTAGTATAAACTGAGAGCATATATAAGATAGCAAACCTCTTTGAACCAATCCAAACCGCTATTTAGTGCCATAAATGCACAAATACACAGTGTACAAAAGTTCACATTAATCATTGTGTTTTACGGTTAACAGTGCTCTCTGTGTCCAGCCCATACCTGGTGATATACAGCAGTAGATCTGCATGTAAAGGGTCAGTGTCAGCATCAGGGTTGACCTTTTGACCCCACTTACACACACTTTGTAAAGAAGATGTGATGTTTTCGGAGATCTGGATCTCTGGCTGTGGATTTAAACAGGTCTGGGGGTCTTCAAACTGTCCGAGTGGATTAATATGGTCTATATCATAGGTTTAAACAGTGTATTTTTTTTTTACCTCTGGCTCTGTAAGAATAACCATACGGACAAGGTGAAGTCTTATATTGGCACCGAGGGTAACTTCTCTCAAAAGCTCAGAGGCCTGCAAGGTCAGAAAATGTTTTTAGAAGCAAAATCTTTGTTGAGCTACAGTATGTTATATCTTAAATGTGAATTGTGTGTAAAATATTCAGATTTACATACATTGTACAATGGCTGTTTATTTAAAAATACTTACAATGTTGAGGTTGGTGAGGATGTATCTCTCAGTATCTTGCCTGTGTAAACTATAGACGTCTGGACCCACCACCACTGCTAGTTCCAGATGTGTGACCTCTGACCCGAGAGCTGTTCTGCGTAGCCTGAACTGACCTTAAACAGATGGAAAAAACCTTGATGAATAACAGCACCATAAAATCAATCTGGTGAACAGCAAAAATGTATAAAGTATATGAAATTTCTTGCAGTTTGTGTGTACTGTACACTTTGTATTCAATATACCGTTTACATAACTAAAACGCAGCAGACGACTTACTCTTGGGCTGTTTCAGATGTGTCTTCACAGGTAAATTATGGGTTTGTAGCAGGTGAGGTATACCAAAGGGCAAATCCATGGTAAAGTTCTGCAGGCTGTCAATGTGTTTTTGAAGCATTGGGCGAATATACAATCTGCTTTCCCCTGACTGTATCAGACCTTGCTGTAAAAAAAAACAGTCTGTGATCAGACATGACCCCAACTCCAAACAGTAAGTCTTCCCAAACCAATGTCTCCAATCAATGCAACGACATAACACTTCTTGTTATTTTGATCCACAGTACATGAATTAAGCTTATGTACACTCTCAGAAAGAAAGGTACAAAAGCTGTCACTGTGGCGGTACCCTTTAAAAAAATACACCTTTGTACCCAAAGGGTGCATATTAGTACCTTAAAGGCACCTCAAAAATACATATCTGTATATCTAAATCGTAGATATTAGGATCTAATTTAAGGGTTTACTCTCCAAGTTACAGCTTTTGTGACAGTGTAATGGAGTTCTCCATCTCCATGTCCAGACCATTTCTCTGGAAAACCACAGGTATCCTAAATCCCTCTAACTGCTGTTGTTAATGACCAAATATAAATCAAACAGAGGTTCCCAACACAATAAAGGATCCACAATGGAGGACTCTATTCTTTTGTCAATACCCCAACAAAATAGTTAATCTTTCAGCACAGGGCCCCATTAACATCCTTTGTTTTCAACATCACTCTTATCTCTTAGATATAAATCTGACAAGGAACACTCAAAAGAATGCTGGGTTGTTTTTAACCCATGGTTGGATGAACAAAGGTTTAAATTAACCTATAGGAAATGTCTATATCTGACCCAACTGTGCAAACAACCCGTTTCAATTCAACCTACAATTGTAAGTTTTGACCTGTGATAAGTTGACATACAACTTATAAAAACAAGTTGAAATTGTTTAACTTAATTTGGACCTTGCGTCTGTTAAATGACTACATGCAAAATGTTAAAGTAACAAAAAATATTTGTTGATTTGATAAAAATGCTGCATTTTTTTGGGATAACAACAAAATGATATGAAGATATGAAGTTACCAATTTCCCATGGCAGACCGGGAGCAGAGTCCTTGTGTGTGCTGGTCTCAGTAACTTCAGCTGCTCACAGCACATAACTTCTCTCTTCTTCACCACACTGACCGTTGAATTGATAACCATCTCCAGATTAGAAGGACAGGACACTGGTGGTTCACCTCTGTGTTGTCCCAAATCAAAACTCTCTTCCTGGGAATCGAACGAGCACCTCCACAACCCGTTGGAGGACTCATTTCTCGAACAATTCACCCAAACCAACTCAAACTGAGGCACTGAAAAGAACAAACTACCAATGTCAGCAAATTTGAACTTGTGTATAAAGTTACTGGAACACGAATGAACTGAATGACTCGTGTTTAACATTACTCAATATCTTTAAATCAGACTTACCTGATTTAGGAGAAATAGTGTCAAAATAATAAAATAAATCTTGAGGTTTCAGTGACTGTAAAAAATCCTTAGGAGGCAAAATAAAATACACAATTATCTTTAATTGTAGATTAATACATGTTCAGATATTTTGTAAGATATAAAAAAAAGGTACAAAAGCAGTCACTGGGGTGGTTGCTCATGTGCATCCTGCAAATTTTGACCCTTTCAAAAGTACACCTTTGTACCTAAAGAGTGCATATTAATACCTCAGAGCTATATATTATTGGTAACAAATGCATACATATCTGTACTTAAATGGTATATAAGGAATGTTTTAAGTGTACGTTGTGTACCAGTGACAGCTTTTGTACCATTTTCCAAATATAATTTTAAACATATTTCAAAATATAAAAAAGGCCAAAAAATAAATGTACTGAAATATAGTTTGAAATATGTTTACAAAAATGTATTTTTCACCAATTTATTTTTTGGCCATTTTTTATATTTTTTGAAATATATTTTAAAAATAAATATATTTTAAAGCATTTATATTCATGTCGTATTGGAAGAAAAACTTTGTATGTTACAAAAAACATAACAGACTAAAATAAAATTTAAATATGCAAAAATATACCTCTTATTTTACATTTTATACAAACTTAATATTTTTGCCAGGAAACTTATATTTTTTGCAATATGAGTTGTAAAATCAGAAATGTATTTTTTGTCTCTGAAATACATTTTAAAATATGTTAATATAATTTAAAAAATAAATGTTATTATGCTTAAACTTAACATATATTTAAAACAGATTTTTGGCCAAATAAATTATTTTTTGCCATATAGGATTGCACAGACAGAATGAAATGTATTATCAATGTTCAAAGATTTTTTTATGTATGTCTGTCAGTATTTTTAACATAATAATAGTTTCTCCCGTCAAAACTAATTTCTTGTACTTTTGTACTCAAAACTTGACAAGACATTGGGTCAAGCCATTTCTAAAATTTGATCATCCTAAACTAATGTCCCAGATACATGTAAAAATACAATGTTATAAATCTGCCTGAATACAAACATACCTTTTGCAAAGTTGATTGAGAAATTAGAGCTGTTGTTCCTAAAAAACCTGGAACTAGAAAAAGCCATACAAGAGTTCCCATATTGGACCAAATTTTTAAGTATTGGGTGAGTTAAATAAAAGCCAGGACTGACAGACATCAGCCTGCTGTGCCGTCTCAAATCTGACTTAAAAAAAAAAACGTTGAATCTTGATAAAATTGTCCCTGTAGACCAATGTCTCTGCGTTTATTTAGAAAGACCAAACACAAAAGTTATTGATCAGCAGGCATGGTCAGGCTCCGCAGAAACTGAGTTGATAAATGACAGACTGTTTGTTGACACACACTGATCTGTGTATAAGGTAACAAGCAGTAATGTGGTTGGTTCTTGTTTTATTGATTTGTGACATTGCAATGACAAACAAACAAATGACAACAAAGTTCTGGAACATAATGCTAATGAGGTAGACACAGCTTTAGAAAAATTCCTCTAGCAATAACCTAAAATCTATTTATGAACAAAATCAATACATTTATACCTTATGAAAGCCATATTTAAACTTTCTGTTAATGTTTAGCCACATAATAAAATTAAGATAAAGCCTTAAATAGCTATAATTAATTTCAAATGATTTTTAATGTTATTTAATAAAAACATACCTCATGTTGCAATTTCACTAAAAAATGCACCTGACCTGGCTGGCACGGTGTTTCGGTGAAGTGTCTTACTTTGTATAATTTTTTATTATCATTTATTTTTATTTTAACAAGCGATTTTATGCAAAGCGACATCCTGTTGAAAGGTAAGACTTTTATTTTGTTATTGTTATGTGGCCTTTTTGTTGATTTCAATCAGAGAGACATCAGTTGATCTTGTTGTTAAATTTCATTTTAAACCGATAATATAGTTGTTAATTTTAAAGGTCTACACTAGAAAAATGTCATAAACGCGTTTTTTACTAATCGTCAACTTCTTGTCTTTGAATACTTATCGGGTTCTATCCATTTATTAGTTTTTGTCGGGTGCGAGACTTTTATTTCATGAAATAAATTAGAGCTTTTATGTTGTAATAGCAGATCGCTCTTGGTCGCTGGCTTCGCGCTGGTGTATGAGGGAAGCGCGTGCGCTCGGTGGGCAGGTAAAAACACACACGGAGCGTTGAGGGAGCGGCGCTGGTATGTTTGTGATTCCGAAAAACAAAAGCACTCACACCACCTCAAAAAAGATATCGTTTGACTTAGTTTGGACGACATTTAAACTTAAATATTACTCGATGTGAATGTGTTTTTGTGACATACGAGCTTGTTCGTAGCATTAGCAGCAGCGCGGCGTGGTGAAGAACACAAGTTAGCCGAGCACGTTAGCATTTGTGTTGTGCGGTACGCATTTATACTGTTGTGTTTCTTTACCTCTGCCTAACGGACTGTACGGTTGTGACGGCCGTGTGTCGTTTTATTTTGAATGTAATTAAACGTTATATTTTAAAATATCTCTATTTTGTTGAGTTTGTATATGTCTGTTGCTAAGGTGCGAGTCGTGTTAGCCTCGTAAAATCACCCAACAACTGCGCTCTGTTTGTTTTAACGTTACTCAGACGCGAAGGTCTTACAGGGATCAATTTTAAACGGTTATCGCGCTTATTTATGGTTTGTTGTAACAACAATTAGCGCGGTGTCTCAACTTAGCGACCTGTCTACCTAGACGGTACGTTGGGTCTGAGCCTATGTTGCCCCAGAAGCAAACTAGCCAGGCAATTCGCTAGGTTTTGAGACGCAGCCCACAAGAGTCTTTGTTCTATTTTAGTGGCCAGCCATTTAATGTCACACGACTTAAAAATCGTGTCTTATTTCAAAAACAAGTCGGAAACAACATTTTAACGACCGAGTTGGTGTAAGTTGTAAAAGGATCTCGAAGGTTTTATTTTAGTATTTTGATATAAAAACTTTAGGCTGCTGCAGTGTCTTATTGAGGAGGACTAGTTAAGACTGATGGGTTGTTTATGTGGTGTTGTGATGTCTGTGAAAGCAGACATGTTTTATTTTTTAGAAGTGGGGTTTGGGTGGGTAGGCGTGGGAGTGAATGGTCTAGGGGGTGAGGGGGTAGTGTAAGCGGACACCGAGCCAGGCCATGTTTGCCTGGCTATATTTAAGCGCTGAGCAGATAGGAAGGAGTGATAGTCTTAAATTGGAAGTACAGTGTGGAGTTAAACTAGCGTCTGGCCTGCTCCACCTGTCACAAACTCCATCTTACAGAAACATTTTTTATGGTATGCATGTGCACAGATGTAATGGATTCTCTCTTGCTTCTTTTTCCTTCCCCAGACTTTTCTATTTTGTACATACATTATTTTGTATATACTGTTTATGATGACTTCAGTGGTCACTGATGCTGCCCGGGGCAATCGGGACAGAGCCCTACCACAAACCACACACACCTCACAACCACAGAAACATATACAGGTGAGCGATCTGGTGCTCTCGCACATATAATGCAAACTTGCATATGTGCACAAATGTACACAAGATGGTGAGTCTTTTAACTGTGTTAAGGGACTTTAAATTGTGTTGTCTTTCTGTAGGCCACAGCAGAACAGATGAGACTTGCCCAGGTGATTTACGACAAAAATGATGCAGATTTTGAGGGCAAAGTCCAACAGGTGAGCATTAACAAAATTCCAAAGTCGGGAGTTAATTTGGCTAAAAGTTTGTGCTGCATTCAATAATGAAAATGTGTCCTTTATAACATTTGTCATTTATGACCTTTTTAAACTAGCATTTTTCGGGAATCAAGAACCTGCCAAAGTAAATGTAATGCACTATTAATTGGCATCAGAGTGACACTACAGAAGAAATAAGATAAGCTGAGTTGTGACTTTACAGTGTAAGGGGGAACAGCTTGCATCACTGTAAACGGGAACGTTTTTATGCGGTTCGGCTCTTTGTTAACACAGCAACAGTGTTTTGGGGTCTTGAAGATTGAGGTTTTAAAGTGCATGTTTTTAATAACGCCACCTTGTCATTTCTGTGTAAATTACATATGCAGGAATTTGTGATAACTAAGAATGCTCCGATCAGGATTTTTGCAGCTGACGAGTACCGATTTCTTGTCATCAGCCGATAACAATTCTGATTCTTTAAGCTGATATGTACTGTAGCATGATTTTAATAATATCCAGGGATGTGATTTTCCATGTAAATACGGATTTCATTCTGAACCGGGTGGGATGACTTGTCTAAATCACGTAAAACTGATGAATTTTATTTTTGTGATGGTGGGGAGTGCACGCGTTGTTTGTAGAGGCGCAGTGTTTTTGTAGAAGTCGCCGTCGTTCGACACAAATGTGACCTGAAAGAATTTTATTGGAATGGATCGGAACAAATGTATGGACAAACATACTCCACGCTTGTAAGTCACATTGGTCTACTAGCATACTGTACGCTAAAACTGCAAAATATTGCATCCAATACTGTTAATTAGGCTTGTCGCGATGGTCGGTGAAATGGTGATTACCGGTGCTTCAGCCTCTCACCGGTTAGATCACTTGCCCACCGCGACACCGTCTTTCACCGTCGTTTTGATATTTTCTTGTAATTAAATCATTATTTAATAATTAAAATTATTTTCGTTAGAGAGAGCAAACACTAACAACTGAATGTGTCTGCTGCTGCCTGAATTTATCGGAGCCGAACGCACGTCACATCACAGAGCAGCAGGTGTCAGATTTCATTTACTGTCAGAGTGTGCGAGACAAGCTGACTGACCAGACAATGGCAGAAGCCGCTTGCTTACTCGTTTTTGTTATAATATACATATTTGATGTTTAAATTAAGTGAGCTCGTTTTGTTGTTGTGTTTTACATCAAGAAAAATAATAAACCCATCACAGTGTTTCCGCTATATACATTCAACCGTGGCGGCCCGCCACGACTAAAACATCCCCGCCACGCCTGTGGTTGTGAATAGAAGGGATACAGCAAACGAAATCCGCCGGATGAGCACTGTTTTATCCTAATCCTTCACCCAAACCCAACTCTAAACACAAAATTTCACAGGATTGTAGGAAGTATTTGTATCTCATTTAGCCAGAGCCATTGTTTTCATCCTAAAAATCCTACCTCCAAATCTAATACTAAACTTTTCGGCATTTTCTGTATCCCTTCTAGACAAAACCCACGGCGGCAGTTCGCAAAATAAATAAAGCTACTGAAATGTCCGCCCTGCCAGACTGGCTGTCTTAAAAGAAATACATTTATTTGTGGATTGCGCGTTGTTCACTCATTTATAAATAAATCTCCTAAAATATCACAATTTCCTCCATGGGTTTAGTTTCATGCACAAATCGATTTAAATCAACAGATGATGATTAGGCTACGTCTCTGTTTTGAGAAATAATAATAAAATAAATAAGCCTACACGAAATATGTTATAATTATCAGATTGACAATACGAATTAAAAAAGTATTTGAGTTGCTGTTCTTTTTTTCTGACGCGCTGTTAAACCAAAGCAGCAGAAAACACGTTGTGTTTTTAATTATTTTAAATAAGCACAAGGTTTTCTCTTTATTGTAAGTTTACACAAATAAAAAATACACAATTTACAGTTTCGAATGTTATTTTACTTTTATCTGTATGGCAATAAATTAAAGGTAATTTAAGTTGCAAGGTCATCACGCGTATGCTGTTCACAGGCGCATATACACGGATGCAGCGCGGAGCTGCGAGAAATGACATGATTAAACTTTCGATTTAACATATTACGAGGTTTTTGGACATTCATTTGGAATCACTGTACTCATATTATCAACTTATCTGGACATTAGTTATTCAGAATATAGGCTATAAGCGCAGCGCGCTGCTGACCCCTCAGCTGTCAGTCAATCTTCTGTGCTTTAGATCGACACTCACAAAGTTTCACATTAAATGATAAGATGTTTGTCCAAAAACAAAAGGCTAAACACTGAATACTACTTAAATGGGACTGCAAGACATTAATAGTCGAATCTGTTTGTAACTTACATTATTCCCGTGGAAGAGAAGGACGTTGGTAATAAAAACTGGAGGCAGACGGTGAGACTGTTTCATCTGTTTTCAGACGAAACAACAGGGTCGGGGTACCCGCGGGTGAAACTCCTAATATTTGATGTAACAGGTGTAATAATATTAACGTGCTATATGCGTTGTAGATCCAGGTCGGGACTCAATAGGCGAGAGTAAACTGCGGGTCTAATATCCAAGACCAAAATTCGACTGGATTCCGATAGGTAACAGTTTTTAAATGGCACCGTGCTTTGTGTTTAAGATCTGTCTGCGAAGAGCATTAAAGGTTTCTATTTAACTGCGCGATTTGCGGTGTGACCGGGTCGGGGTCTTTATGTCAAACAGGCCGGTTGTGGAATAAAATTTCTGCTGATGTCGGATGGCTAACTGGTCGGGTGTTCTGTCAATCACAGCGGTGCGGATTATCAACAGGATTGTGCGTGACTTTGCAACCGCTCTGTAACGCTAAACACGAGCACGAACTTTTACACTACATTAAAACTACAATGAAAGATCCGTATGAAGCTATAAAACTTACGTATTTTTTAAGAAAATACAGTTTAGATCAAACATAGAAAAGCAATATGCTATATATATAAGAAAAGTAAATGACAGCATGAAAATGATAAAAAATGCATGTTAGTTTACTGTAGCCTATTTTTTACATTAAAAAAAAAATGTACATTTATAATCATCATGGGCGCCCCCTGCCGCCACAGCTGGAAAAAATCCTAGAGGAAACACTGCATCATTCTAGCAGCACTTTATGGAGAAGTAGCCGGTTGCACTTAAGTAAACCAGCTGTTGCACTCGCATTGCACGCAAATTCGTACGCAAGCGCTGCATTTACCAACAGTTGCGGTATTCAAAAGTGAAAGTAAAATGAGCACGTCTGCATGGGCATTTATAAGCCCGGTATCACCGGGTTTGTCACGCGCTGATTAACCGGTGGGAAAATTCTGTCACCGCAGCAAAAATAACTATCGATGTAGAACGTTTATCATTTGCATGTGCATATAAACCTAGCAAATGTTAACAATTTTGCAATTTTAGACTATTTGAGTGCCAAATATGCTAAAGCGAGCTGTTTTCGGTGTGCATAGACATGCACACACATTCATGGACACAAACTCAAAAGCTTGCGCACGGAGATTTACATTTCAAAAAGCCCGCAAACACAAAATTTCTTTGCGCTTGACAGTAGATATGCACACATTATCTTGTAATAACGCAGTCTTGGCAAATATTCTCATAAAAACAGTTTTTTATTTTAAGGGAACAGTTCAGATAGAAGTCAGATGTGTCAGTATGGATCTGCACTTATCCGGTCTTAAAAGAAGAGTTCCTGTTATAATAAATGCTTATGTTTGTGTCCTTACGTTGGTTAAGCTAAAGAAGACAAAAGGAAAATCTTTTTCTTGTAGCTTTAAAAGTACTAATTATATTTTTTTATAGAATAAAGTTTTATTATTCATTTGATTATATTTCTGTACCTGTAACTACTTTTAGACTTTACTCTGTGCTCTTTTCTTTTTTTTATGCTTGGGATTTCTTGATTTGTTCTTTTTATTTTGCCCTATCACTTTTTGCTGATCTGAGAATGATTTAACCAATGACTCAAAACAGTAATGTAATTAATTTAACAGGACTATATTGTAAAATGATGTAATTTGAGCGTATATGTAGACATTGAGGTCCACCCTATTCCGAGGTCCACTCAGTTAAAAAAATTCTGGCCTTGCCACTGATAATAGATTACTGCAAAAAGTAAGGTTGTATAGTATTTGGTTCCTTCCTTATTTTTTGTCCTTGGCCAATCACATGCCTGATTATCGCTGTAAAGGCAAAGAGAGAAATCAAAATTTGCAGGATGCACATAGGCGACTGATTGTAAAATAATTGTTTGTGAGACCAACTGGGTCATTTAATGCGTTGACCGACAGATACCGATCTGTGGGTTGATCGATCTAAGCATCCCTTGTGATAACGGTGACGTCATGCACATGTTAATTCAGTCCATAGGCATGTGCGAGTATAGCCAAAATAAGAAAGGTGGCCTACAGAATGGATTTGTGCTGCTCAAGATACTGAGTGTATTAACACTTCTCCCAAAAAATTACAAAATTTTGCCACTTTCTACTCCATGGTCACCTACCTCATCGTCCGTCTGTGAAAATGCGTTTTTGCCGTCTTGGTTTTTTGTATTTATCGCTCAGTAGAAGAATGCTTATGTGCAAAAGCGTGTGGGGTAAGGTAGCATCGCCATCTACTGGCATGGCACCCATATTTAGTTAATTTTTGGACAGTTTTGACGTGTGTAAGTGAAGAAAAAAATTGTATGTGTAAATGTGTATAAACATAGCCATTATCAATTAACCCAGCCTGTTAAATATTCAATAAACTGTACACAGAAACACTAAACGGTTAATAAATCCCAATGAAGTGAAGTCTGGATCAGAACCCAGGGCTCCAGACTGCCACCAAATGGTGGCATTTTGCCACCAAAATTTGAGAGTGTGCCACTGAATTTTACATCCAGTCACACATGTGCGACTAGTTAATTTGACTTTTTTTTGTGATGTGACACTGAATTTGAAACAGCACATTGTACTTTCTGCATCTATCATCAGAGTATTTACTAGTAATACAGTGGAAATTTGTAGAAATGTGATTATTTGATTAGCATGTTGATTTACGGTGTTCCCCTAAATTTTTGGTTGCGCCCTTAAATATTTCAGTTGGGGGTCATTACATACTGTTTGATTCCTGTCCTTTTTGGATTTAACGTTTTATCGGCTAAGCGTTTTTATTTTATCAAATCTTTTTGCATTTGTGTCGTAGCTCATGGAGGTTGCAGGCAAAACTCAGGACGAGTGCATGGTAGCCCTTCATGACTGCAATGGAGATGTCAACAGGGCTATCAACTTCCTGCTGGAGGAGGTCACCAACAAGGTACTTGCATGCTGCAGTTGATCCTGTTTTACTTGTTTGTGATTCATACAAGCATCTTGTGACCGTATTTATTATAGCAAGTAAAACCAGATTGATTTCTAAGGCATTTAATTGAACTTTCATTTCTTACTAATCTGCCATAGTACAGGAGCAGTTTTGAGTTTATTAGACCTTGCCTGTGTTTTAAAACATTCTTGTAATACTTGTTGCAACTTATTTCGCAGGACTCCTGGGAATCAGTCGGCAAGAAGAAAAAAGTTGGAAAAGAAGGGACACCGGCAGAAAACAAAGAGAAAAGAGGAGAAAGGGAAGGAAGGGGTCGCGGGGGTCCAAACAGACGCGGCAGAGGGGCAAGCCGCAACCAGGAAGGTGTGTCTTTTTGGGCGTTTATCTCTGTGCATGTCTTTACTTGCTTTTATGAGGTTTTCCCTAGGGCTGTATAAGTTTTGATTTGCATAACGTTGTTGTGATGGCGTATTTACAATAGATGTTTCATGGAAGCGTTTAACGCTCGTTTACTCTGTTTTAAGGACGGACAGAAGAGAATGGGTTTGATTCAGCTCTAGGAGAGAGGGGAGGAGACCGTGGCCGTAGAGGAAGAGGGCGAGGTCTGTGCGTTAACACAAATTTAAAGACTTTTTTACACATTTACTTACCATGCTGTCCTAGATGCCTAGTGCACCAAATAACAGTTATTAATAAGAATCATGCCATGGAAGACATAGCTTTGTTTCTTAGTCTTAAATATGCTTTTTAAAGGGATAGTTCACACAAAAATTAAATTGTCTTGTATTACTGTCATGCGGTTCCTGTATTTCCTGTGAAAATACTTGAATTTCAAACAATGAATTCAATAAGGATAAAATGTTGATCTTTATGTACTTGCATTGTTTATGACAAATTTTTATTTTTGCGTGCACTGTACCTTTTAAAGGGATGTTTACAGTATATTAGGGTTAGCATGATAATTATATTAACTAATAGCCGATAATGTTTGTCGTAGCACATGCACTACAATGTTAATCACAAAAATGTAGACCTCTAGTTTACACTCACCTGACTTCATGAATCGTGCTGACTTTCTGAGCATCACTGAATGTTTGGATCTATTGTAATTGTTGGGTATGAGTCTTTTGATTGTACTCAATGTGAAAAGATGCATCTTAACATCATACAGTCACTAGTGAACATGGTTCAAATATAGATCTTGTCTACTGTTTGTACTGTATGGGCAAAGAGTGTCTGATGGTGGTCTGTTAGCTGTTAAGTCATATCGGGCAGGATGGGGCCTGTTCCTGTGTTACTATTTGTGTCACTGTAGAGTTTGTAGGACACTGCATGTGATGGATGTGTTGGTTAAAGCGGTTGCAACTCGAGAGGAAACAGGCATGTGCTAAATGTCATCTTATTAAATGGGGTTTATATATCACAGAAGCAAGATCTTTATTCTGTGAAATAATAGTTTAATCTATGTAGACATCGAGTGTGGGCATTTTTGTGTTACTGTCGTGATGTCACCTACTTTCGACCACCCACTTTTTTGTAACCGTTCCCATTCAGGGTTTGTTTCATAAATCAGATTAGCCAATCATAACATTTGTTATCTACTACATATTGGGATAGTAATAGAAAAAAATAGGTTGTTGAATTTGTTTCAGGTCAAAATTTTCAGTTCGATTATTTTCAGAAAAGTTTGCCCTCCATCGTAACTTTCAATGTCATTTACTTTTTTGCAAATTGAAACTTTGCAATCAGTTAGATAAACATGGAAACCAATGGTCAAACATGGGTTAGTGAAATTTGACATGCTGCAAATAATAATCACATTGGATTTGAACAGATAAATGAATGAATAAATGATAGAATTGTCATTTTGAGAAAATAATTTCATTAGTTTTTTAAGGATAATAACTGATGCATGCATGTGGTTTCAGGTGTTGGAGGCCGGGGAAGAGGCAGAGGAGCTGGAATAAGCAGGTTCTCTCAGGGAATAGGGTGAGCATTGGGTCTTTATTCCTCCCAATCAGTAGACTTCCGCCAGTGTTTCTCAAACTTTTCGGCATGAATCTCTTTGTGCCCCCCAAAGAAAATTCAGGACATAAAACAATCTCAAACTTAGAATTTTAATTAAACAAAACAGTAAATGATACAGTGTAGTGCTGTTGGTTAGTAGCTATATTTTTCAGACGTTTAATTACACAGAATTTATGATAAAATAATGTATTTTATAGGGATCAACAATGTTTTTTTTGGGGGGGGGGTTTGCCGATACAGATTTTTTCATCAGCCTTAGCTGATGACCGATACAGGCTGCCGATTTTCTTGATCCGATATTTGGAGCTGATACTGCTTTTGCTCACTCAATATTAGGGCTGTCACTTTTTATTCGATATTCGAATATGCATTCGAACATGACGTGAAATATCCGTATTCAAACTATAAATAAACCATCCGGTTTTTTAAATGCCATGTGTAGCGCATTTTTTACAGTAACACCTCCTAATAGGAAGGAGGCTGAGAGTGAGACCGACGACTGCAACTGTGCGCAAGAGAGGGAATCAAATTGGACTAAAATGAACCTCATGTGCATGTCAAGATAGAATTATAGTTTGTATATAAAATGACATATTGTTTATAGTGTTAAATATTATAGCAGAATAAAAAGCTTGTGTTAATACGTTCGCATTATGAAATTAGCATGTATGAAGATAATTTCATCATTTTTACAACGCAATGTAAACTTTATACTAAACAACAACAGCATTCGTCTTGTAAACGGATTTTAAATGATCATGTGCTGACTGTCGCGCGTCACATAGACGACAGAGTCAAGTGAGATCTGCTTAACTCAGCGGCAAGTTTAATTTCATCTCAAGTATCAAAGGGTTTGTGCTCTCTATCATTGAAAACGGGCAAGCAAACAGCACGCGCAGGGTTAATGTACTTGTGAATGACGGCTCACAAACGCGCGGGATAGGCTTTGTATAAGTGTGCTTGTTGTCAATGACAGTTCTGGTCACAAACACGCTCAAGCGCGGGATATGTGTGCTTGTCAATGATGGGCATTAAATCCGTGGAATTCCGCTGAGTTTTCTGCCGAAATCTGCGGGTGCGAAATCCGTTTGCGTCTGCCTATATACTCCTGCTGCTATTTAAGTTGTCACGTTATTGTTTGTAACTGTTCTGAATCATTTTTATATATATATAAGTTTGTTATTCATAAGTTGTTAACCTGCTGTTTCAAACATTAGGTAAAAAAGTAATCCAGACAACCCTGTGTATGACTGTCACTGTTAATAATTTTGTGATCGAATCTCCATTACGGTGGGTTTTTGATGCGCGTGGGGGGGGGGGGGCGGCGCCTAGATATTCGAATATATTCGGATACATTGCATGATATTCGAAATCCGTTCGAATTTGATTTTTCTCAAAAGTGACAGCCCTACTCAATATACATCGTAAAATGACCATGATGATACGAAATGTTACAAGTCTCAATTTAAAAGGGAACATTTATTGAACTTAAAAAAAAGAAAAAAAACGATATTTAACACATCGTAAAAACAGGTGAGGTAGAACAAGTAAAAGTTAAATACTGAAAATAAATATTTAAGCATGAATAATATAATTACACTATTGCACACAGTAGCAACAACAAGCAGCATAATAAAGTGCACACTGTACTATTCTTCATTTTAAAAGTAACCCAACTATTTACAACCTAGTCATTTAATGCTTAGGTCTAAGTTTAAGTTTTAAAGGCAGGGTGCATGATCTCTGAAAGCAAATGTTGACATTTGAAAAGACCTAAACATACACGCCCCACCCAAAGTGAATCTGAAACATTTAGCCATAAAACTCTTTCTGGATCAGTCTTCTCACTACACAGCCTTCATTTTTTCATAGGACGTTTAACCCCGTAGACTTCAGCGGCTCTGCTGAAGCGGGAGAGGCTGGAACTGAAACTACTGAAGCAGCAGGTGAGTGCTGTTTATCGATTCAAATCCTGGGTGCTCTTCCTTACGGAAGTCTGCTCTTTAAAGCTTTTCACATAATCGTATCCAAAGCCATTTTCATTGTTGTACAGATCCCAGTGGGAGCCAGTTTTCAAGTGTAGTATTGATCACACAATACAGATCAAAATGCTTTTCTGGGCTTTGATTTATGTAGCACATAAGATTCTCCCTTAGAAATGATAGATGTATGCTGTTTTTGATTATAAAATGTATTTTATAATTATTCATTCAGGAGCCTGGAAGGACACCGTGGAAGACTGGGCTGCCGAAGACTGGAATGAAGATGTGAGTGATCTCATGAATGTTGAGATGAAACTGGAAGACTTGACCAAGTGAAGCCAATGTATAATGCATGTTTTTCTTTTTAATAGCTGTCTGAGACCAAAGTGTTTACTGCCTCCTATGCTACTGGCTCCAAGAACCACATGCAGCCTGGGCAGGGGTGAGTACTTGATGTGGTGATCTGCCTTAAAGGTTATAGGTTAAGGTGATAGTTATACAGGGTGTCCGCGGGGTTTTAAAAAGTATTAAAAAGTGATAAATCAGAATTGTCAAATTTAAGGCCATTAAAAGTGTTAAATTTGGCTTAGAGGTATTATTTTTTTCCAAAATAGGTATTATTTTTTCAGACTATCAGGTGTCCTATTCTGATTGAAATTCTAACTGCGTTCGCGTTAGTTTGTTTAAATATGGGCTTTAGCATATCTGGGCACATAATCAAAGATCTCTCTGGGATGTGATCAAAACCTGTAGTGGAGCCAAATCACGTTCCTCTCTCCACTGTAAGCGTTCTGTAATCGCTACGCACCGGATCCACTCCGGGTTTTCTGACTATATCACGTTGAGGTAAAACTTTATTTCAGCTAGCATGGTCAAACTTATAATGCAGGAAGGCTCCGATGTTTTGAAGATCGATAAAGGAGTAAAAGACCAGTGGAGATTGACTTGGCTTAGCGAAATTATGAAGATTGGCAAGCCTTTCAGTTCGTGGGCTAAGAAAATCAAACAGCCAGGTAACTTGCGTGTCTTTGCACAATATGACTAACTTTAGGGGTCCTGTATTTTGGGGGTAAATGATTTCTCACGTACGCGATCATCCGCGTCACGTTTTTTAATGCTATGCTGATATAGCCAGTGGCTGGTACAACGGGTTTGTTTAACTCGTGGGTAACTTCATGTGGTGCCACAAGAACCAAGAGGCAGATGACATCCAAATCCCGTGAGAGTGATTGACGAAGAATCATAAGAGGAGACTGCTTCCGAAATGCTCTCGCGGGACTTTGATGTCATCCACCTGTCGGTTCTTGCAGTTGCATTTGCATGTGGTCACAAAAACGTAACATTTGTACATATATTTAAGCACAGCAGTTTAAAAACAAGTGATTTTAAGCCATTCAAACACAAACAACAGTGCTAAATGCTTCCGCTGTTTTTGTGCCAGATGAGCACGCAAGCCGCGCATGCGTTTCTCATTGAGCTTGTGTTGTACGTATTTTTGCCGCTTTATTGGCCTTAAATAACACACATGCCTCAAAAATCCCATCTTTGCAAATCTCCTCATATAAACACGATCATTTAGGTCTTAGGAGAAAAGTAAACAGCAGAAACATTGCGCTTAAAATAGCACATCAGCTCTGCCTCTATTGTAACATAATATTTTGTTAATAAAGGTACAGTCATTCAATTTACAACTGTCACTTTACAACTATGGTTACAGACATCCTGTGCGAATTGTACACGAGTTTGACTCGAGTTGCTCGTTCAGGGTTTATATTCATACATAACGTTACTGTATTAGAGCTGTGACTGTAAGCTGTTGTGTGAACAGAACAGACCCTGGATTATTCGTTTGTGTGTACTGAATAATATGATATTAAAAAGTTGTATTTGTTCACATTATTAAATGCATTATATAACATGAACAAACAATGAAAAATATAGAGTATATAATCATTAATTAATTCTTGTTTATGTCATAACAGTAATTGACGGTAGTTCATGGTGCATTCACTAAGTTAACAGTTTTAACTTTGATTAAAAAAATTATTAGTAAATGCTAAAATAAATACATTAACAATTAATAAATAATTAATAAAAGATTCATTAAAGGTGGTGATATTCATGTTTTCTTTTTATATAGTGAGTTATTTAGCTGTTTTGCCTTCATCTAAAATGCCCTGCAAACTACAGCTACCTATATGCCACATGAGACTTTAATATAGAATTAATGGCAAAAAAATTCTCCTTAAAATGCTATTGGTCTCGCCTACATAAAGTGTTAGGTAAAGGAATATGACTTGGCCTGGAAAATATTTCAGTCAGAAGAATTTTTTTCACTTTAATCCATGTCTATTCTTTTTTGTATGTTATATATGTCAAAATCTGTGTAAATAATAGAAACGTCGCTGATCAAACCCTTGCAATTCAGTGTCGTGATGGTTTTAAAAACTATTCTGAAGGTAGTAAAAAAGGTATTAAAAAGTAGTAAATTTAACTTAAGGATTGCTGTATATACCCTGTTATAACATATTTCATATCCATATAAAAATCTTAAAGGAATGGAGAAGGTCATTTTCAAATAAGTTGGCTTCAGGCAAAAATGTCTCTTGTACAGGACTGTACAACTTTTATTGGGTTTGGTGCATTACACTATAAACGTGTTATAGAGTTGCCAGTAATTGAAGATGACATTTCATCTCACCCAAGATGTTGGGTTTTGATTTAGCTTGTGCTGTTTCCTACTTCACTGCATGAAATGAGTATTGCCTAGTCCTAAACAGCTCTATATCATATTTAATGAAATATTCAAAGAGCATTTAAGAAGATTTGAAACCCAGAAGCATACTTTACCATTAAATAGTCAGATATTTCATCAGTGAATATCCTTGTAAGTTTACGACAATGTCAAAAATCAGGCCATGGGCATGTTTGGATCTGTGGACTTGGAGCACATCCATATTATACCAAACACAGACCATATTGCAACATTATATTGCTTAGCCATATTGCCGCTCAGGCGTTCACTTAACCCTGCCTCATGCATCAGAAGGTTTTTACGAAGGCAGATAAAGGTGAGTAGTCGCGTAATTGACTTCTCCTTTTTGCAATCACGTTGCAAGTTCTGCACTTGAGCTGTCCACCTCTGCAAGCCGGCCAGAATGCGACTTACCAAACGCACCCAGGCAAGATACAAAACAATCACACTAGTCAAACGAACCAGGCTTTGAGGGTCAAACGTGTTTTGGCGCTTTTGGTTTGGACGGCGTGAGTGCGCCCTTAGGTGCTGCTTTAATTTTACTAACAATGTCCAACAGAGGGCATCCTCACATACTGAGGACTCATAAATGTAGTTTTAAATTTACATTCATTCTGTCAGTCCTATTACAATCCTAAAAATTTGTGTTATATAAATACATTTTAATTGTAGTTTTTGGTGACAAGTATGTTTTCTCTGCTCCTCAGGATGGATCTGGGCTCTCTGTTGCCTAAGGAGGCAGAGGGCGACTCTGACCTGACCGGTTTCGATCCGTCGTGCCCTGACACTCTCACCCAGAGTTTGGTGTTCACCAACTCGCAGCAGCACGGCAGCCGAGCGCACACGCACAGCTACGCCTCCGCTGCTGCCGGCACTTATGCACACGCTGCATCGGTGAGCACACACACATACACACAAAATGACATTTGCATAACATTTTTACTTTTACTTTATGGGGCAAAATACTCGAGACAGATGCCAATCAAGGCAAAATAGCTGTTTAGCAAATGTTTTTAGTATATTGTAATTAAACGGGTATAGAAATATATTTTATTCAAATTGACAGTGTATGTGTTATCAGCTTTTTTATCCAAATGAGCTTAAACCCTTTAAGTTATCGGCAATGTTGTATATATTTACAAATTTTATGTATTTTAATACAAATGAAGGGAATTTTTTCTGTAGATCACTAAATGCGTCACTAAAAGTGAACACATTTTTATTTACCATCTGTTTTACATCTAGTCCATGCTGGGATCCAGACTTCCCCAAAATGATGTACTGAAAGCGGAACCAATCTGCGCACCCCGAGTCACCACTCTGTCCAATCAGGTCCACCGGGGAATGAGCAATGGCACCACATCTGCAGAATCCATTGCTCCAGTTCCCTCAGAAGCCACACCTGTGACTTTCAATGAACCAAAGGAGACCCCTGTTACAGTAGCTCACTGTGAGTATTAACAAACACTATAAATATAAGTGTTACACCCCCTGGTGGTTAGGAGGTATGGAACGGGCATACATAGTAATTTTTAAAACACAACTCTTTAAGTTTGGCTTCTGGGAAATAATGTTGAGAATAACACATGGACATCAAAATGCTCAAAAAGTGGTTTGTTTATTTACAGTGTAACCAACACCGCTATTTACAGTTATATACAAGAAGAATAGAAATTGTTAAGGCCACAGAGTTAAAGGGATAGTTCGGCCAAAAATGATGTTAAACCCATGATTTACTCACCCCAAAGCTGTCCAAGTTGCATATGTCCATCGTTTTTCAGACAAACACATTTTCGGATATTTTAGAAAATGTTTTAGATCTTTCAGTTGATTAAATGCAATGTTACGGGGTCCACCCATAGGCCACGACCTTCGAGTCCAAAAAAAAGTGCGTCCATCCTTCACAAATTAAATCCAAACGGCTCCAGGATGATAAACAAAGGTCTTCTGAGGGTAATCCGCGTGGTGTTTGTGTAGAAATATCCATATTTAAAACTTTATTAACGAAAATAAATACCTTCCGGTAGCGCCGCCATCTTAGACTCCTCTGTATTCAGGAGAGAGTATTAGCGTAGTGTACGCACTTTTCTTAGTGACGTATGACAAATTCGGAGGGCGGGGGCACAGAGCAGCAGCAGAGTAGCCTCCGTAGGCTGCGTAAGCACTCACCCTGAATGCGGACGCGACTAAGATGGCGGCGCTACTGGAAGGTAGTTATTTACGTTAATAAAGTTTTAAATATGGATATTTCTACAACAACACCGCGCAGATTACCCTCAGAGGACCTTTGTTTATTATCCTGGAGCCGTTTGGATTTAATTTGTGAAGGATAGACGCACTTTTTTTTGGACTTGAAGGTCGTGGACTATGGGTGGACCCCGTAATATTACATTTAATCAACAGAAAGATCTAAAACATTTTATAAAATATCCGAAAATGTGTTTGTCTGAAAAACGATGGACGTATGCAACTCGGACCGCTTTGGGGTGAGTAAATCATGGGTTTAATTTCGTTTTTGGCCGAACTATCCCTTTATCTCTGTGGCCTTAACAATTTCTATTCTTGTATATAACGGTAAATAGCGGTGTTGGTTACACTGTAAATAAACAAACCACTTTTTGAGCATTTTGATGTCCATGTGTTATTCTCAAAGTGCCAAAAACAAAAACAGGTACTTACTAATTCCCCGCCCAGCTAAACTAACTAAAAACAAAAACAGTAACTGAACATCTTCAGCGTTCAACACGCCATAACTTAAAGGAACAGTATGTAAGAAATGTATATCAATTAATCATAAAATGGCCCTGATATGTCACTAGACATTAAGAAATAATTTTCATTTCAAATACTTATATCACTGACAACAGTGCTCTGGCCAGGATATTGTCATTTAAAAAGTGGAGTTGCAGCCCTCAACTGATGTTTATGTTGTCATGTTGTGTATAAGCCACCAGCTGTGTGATTGCAGTACCAGTTTTAGCCACAAGATTTGTGATTGCAATACCAGTTTTGGCCACAATCCTACATACTGTTCCTTTAAGCTACCCTAACTAAAAAAACAAAACATACAGAGTGGCACTCGCTCCTTCCCTCCTGGGTTAAACAACACTCAAAACTGCGTGTTTGCAAGGTATAGGTCACGTGACGTACTTCCCTTCTTTTACTCCGGGCTGGTAAAGTTTAATCCATTTTACATGGTCTCTCTGTTAACAAAAACATACAAATGAACCACCAATAAACAGCAACAGTAGCAGAGCACGCACACAAACACAAAAAACTGGCCAAGCCTGTAGCTAGCTAAGCTCCTTCCTCCTGCATCCGTTCTCTACGAACCCTTTTATTAGCAGCAGCTAATAACTGGGACTGTCCGGTTATTGGGCACAAGATGTGACCAATCATGGTACCTTAAGACAGAGGAGACAGAAACAGTAGAAAGAAACCTCACAGCAAACAATAACATAAGAGAAAAAACATTACGAGCACGTAACAATAAGAAAGTGGTACGGTTGGTTGTATAAATGCCAAAGTCATTTCGCGCGAACGAGGCGGAAACGCGTCTTCTGCGCCAAACGCCTCATCCGCGCCGCGGCACCTCCAGACACGCGTCAGTGCGTCTTCACATTGACTTAACATTGAAATTACTCGCGCTTCACGCAGCATAAGGATTCTGTGACTTTCCTTATTTCTGGTCATATTTGCAAGCATCTTTGGTTTTACATGCACACTTACAGGACTAGATAAACATGCAAGACTCTCATGCATCCATGTGCATTTATGAACAAACCTTTAATACATGACATGCAGTAACATTTATATTCTCTTATTATACTAGTGGACCTGAAGGCTCAACCTGACCCGTCCCCCATCCTCAGTCAACTGACCCAGCATCAGAACTCATCACTCCAGTCGGACCTGCCGGCTCAGGCCCGTGACCCCGCCCCACTACCCCCATACGATGGTCCCTCTCCATCACTGAAACCCTTTTCTGAGCCTGTCGTCACCATGCCTGAGCCTGCACAACCCAAAAACATCAGACCACAGAAACGGAGAGTGCCCCCTCCCTCAAAGGTAATGTATATCCGCTGTTCCTGTTTGATAGAGCATTGCATTAGCAGTGGAAAGGTTTATGGGTTAGGTTCCCAGGGAACACGGATACAGATAAAATGTATACCACAAATGCATTGCAAGTTGCTTTGGATAAAAGCGTCTGTGAAATGTATCTATAGTGGCATTCGAGTATGGCTGCCAACTCTCACAACTAAAGTCTTTTTCATGTTAATGAACAAGTGATTATGTCTTTCCGCTGCCAGATTCCCTCTTCTGCTGTAGAGATGCCAGGCTCAGCTGATGTCTTTGGGCTGAACGTGCAGTTCGGTGCACTGGATTTTGGATCGGAGTCCACTGTGGATAATCTTAACCAATCAGAAACCAGTTTTCAGGAACCCGTGGCTGCTCCGCCTCAAAGTCAGAGCAGCCTGTACTCCAAACCCAGCATCAGGTCAGTTTTTTATTTATTTTTGGCAATCAACAGGAGAAAATATTTTTCTGTATTTACACGGATGCATAACCAGAAGTTTTCTCTTTCAGTGAATCCGCTGGTTTGCCTCCAGCAGTGATTGAGTCCAGTTACCCATCACCCTCTCTTGGTTTACAAAGCACTACTGCCCCTGCCTTGGCTTCATCTGCTAGCAGAGCAGACTCCACTACCACCACCACCACCCCTCTCAGCGTATGTCCATTATCTTATATAATGATGGTCTTATTGAAGTTAGTATCACTGACAACTAAATCGGTTTTTTTCTGTTCACGGACAGAATGGATTTGGTGAAATGAGGACGTCCAGCGCACAGGACTGTAAGTTGAAATCTGCATTACACTCAGGGTCAAGTAGTCTTGTCAGACCAGCTGTGGATTATTTTAACAATGAATGTGTTTACTCTTGTAAGCATTTGGTTTTCGACCACGTGTTAATTTAACCTCTTTATGCGTTCGCAGCTGTCATGTCCAACACCCCGCAACCAGTGACCACAACTCTCCCCAGTGAAAACAGCTTGTCATCTTCATCACTCTCATCATCTTCATCGACAGCAGCGCCTGCTCTCAACACAGCTCTTAGCAGGTACTGCCACTCCTTCAAGTTTCCATCCAATAAAATATTCATGAGAGGAAACAGACGACACCTTCCAGGCGACGCCATCAGTCTCTTTATGCACTAATAGCCCGCTGTTGTTTTTGTTTATCAGTCATGTGAGCAGCGGTACTTCTCTCGGTTCTTCGGTGCCCAGCAGCTCTTCCCTGAGCGTAAGTTTTATTCAGTTTTGCACATTTTCAGGCTGTGATATTTGGATCAGTACTAATTGAATGTAAACGATTCCTGCAGTCTCAAATGGGAGGTGATGTGAGCACGAGCCTGCCCGCGTACCCCAGTTCTGTGTCCAGCACGGCGGTTAGCTCAAACGGACTGGGCGCTGTAAACCAGAACCTCAACGCAAACGGAACATCCGCTCCCTCTGCTGGCCGTATTGCATCACTGCAGACCACCATGACCACCAACAGCAATTCTGGTCAGTCCCACAAAAAAATGTGGTGAATTGTTTGGTATTATCGAAAGATTTGCACACAACGTTTTATAAGGTTTAAAAAGTAAAAAAAAGTTCTTAAAGGATTAGGCCATTTTCTTAAAAAAAATCCAGATAATTTACTCACCACCATGTCATCCGAAATGTCTTTCTTTGTTCAGTCGAGAAGAAATTATGTTTTTTGAAAAAAACATTCCAGGATTTTTCTCATTTTAATGGACCGCAACACTTAACAGTTTTAACGCAGTATAAAATTGCAGTTTCAAAGGACTCTAAACAATTCCAAACGAGGCACTTTTAAATGCACTTTTAAACCACAACTTCTCGTCTTCCTCCGGTCCTGTGATGCGCCAGCGCGACCTCACGCAATACGTCATCACGTCAAGAGATCACAGATGATGTATCCGAAACTACGCCCCAGTGTTTACAAATGTGGAGAAAGAGGACCGTTCTGACTTTGTTGTATGTTGAATGATACTAATTAATGTCTTTGTGTCAGTTTATTGTTTAAAATGGTCCACAAATGTGTGTTCATATGTCTAACACGTGACCTTTCTAGGTCATTACACAATTGCATGAGGTCATGCTGGCGCGTCACAGGATCGGAGATAGACGAGAAGTTGAGGTTTAAAAGTGCATTTTTTTTCTTGTCAAAAATGACAATCGATTCACTAGATAAGACCCTTATGCGTCGTTTGGTATCGTTTAGAGTCCTTTGAAAATCAGTTGAAAAAACTGTGAAGTGTTGAATTAAGTGTTAAGTGTTGGGGTCATTAAAGTGCATTAAAATGAGAAAAATCCTGAAATGTTTTCATCAAAAAACACAATTTCTTCTCAACTGAACAAAGACAGACATCAACTTTTGGATGACATGGTGGTGAGTAAATATGAAAATGGACTAATCTTTTAAACTTTTCATAAGAACTTTGATTGTTCCTAAATAAAAACAAAGAAATTGTATAAACTACATTTCCCCCTATTTAGAAATCAGTCATTGTATGTTTTAACAAAAAAGCAAAAGCTTTTTCTAAATGCTATCTATATTTCCAGGTAAAGCTCCTCCTAATTTGGCTCAAGGTATCCCACCTTTGCTAGCCAGTCAATACATCATGGGGCCTGGTGGGCTTCTTCCTGCTTACCCGGTGAGTGTTTTTGGCTATTTGCTCTCCAGATACAGGACGCAAAATAATTTTGTCAACATTATTCGACATCAGTATCCTTCAGATTTAAGACTGAAGTTTTTGTTAGGCACAGTACTTTTGACTTCTGAACGATCTCTTTGATTCTCTTTTGTCACGTAATTAATAAATAAATAACGTTGATTATTTTTGTCTCTGATCTTCTGTATTTCTTTGTGTCTTTGTAATACTAAAGCCGATGTATGGATATGAAGACCTACAGATGATGCAGTCCCGCATGCCTATGGTAAAGATTTGATAGCCAATCATCTGTTTCTTCCCCAACAGTCAGAATTTGACTTGTTAGCAATGCCTTGCTTTATGATGGTTTTGTTTTAGCATAACAAAATATTATAATATAATGCATTTAATAGTCATATAATTATAATAAAAATAAAAAATTCCCTTCCTCAGGATTATTATGGAATGGCCTTTCCTGGTACGGCACTAGCTGGCAGAGATGCTGGATTAGCAAGCAATCCCTACTCTGGTAAGATCCACATCAGCTCTGAATTATTAAAAGTGGCAATTACTGACCTTTTTCTTTCAATTGGAAATAATACTGGATGTGGCTTTCATCTTTTTTTGTAAGATTTATAAAAGCCTAAACCATTAACCAAACCAACCCAATCTGGGATAATTTGCAACATTACAATCTTATACGTTTGGTTTGAAACTTTCAAAGTGTTGCCAAATCTTCTACCCAAGACTACTTATTCCTTGACGCATTGTGACTTACAAAATGTTTACTTTCAGGTGAGCCCACCAAATTTGGACGCAGCGACTCAAACTCCCCTGCTCCTGCCACCAGCCTCTCTTCAGTGCCCCCGTCGCAAACTCAGAGCACCGTCCCTCCTCAAACTCAAGGGCCGCAGAACCCGGGCCAAGCCCAGCAGGGCCAGACGCAGGCCTTCCTCAACCCCTCCTTGCCCCCAGGTTACGGATACACCAGCCTGCCCTACTACCCCGGTATGCCAGGAGTGCCCAGTGCCTTCCAATACGGTCACACCGTCTTCATGCCTCCCGCATCCACAAAGCAGCATACCATGGGCCCGTCCAGCCAGTACCAGCACCAGGCTGGATACAGTCAACACGCATACGGACCAGGTAAAAATCTGTGTAGGACTAAGTATGGGCTGTAGGGTTTCTTACATTACATTTAGAGATACACCGATTGCAATTTTCTTGACAGATTCCGATTTTTCTGTAGGTTTGACCTGTTTTCATTATAAAATAAATTAAATATTAAACATTGCACTTTCACCCAAACTGCAAGAAATTAAAGGATCTTCTTCTTTCGAATAGCTCTCAAAATAAAGTGACCACTGGCAACAAAAAGACTGGCTTGTAATCACACCGATCGGTGTGTCTCTAATTACATTTATGCATTTGGCAACGTATACGTTGATATGCGTGTTCCTTTGGTTGTAGCCTCATGCAATATTATTAGGATTATGTGCATGCTTGTTGGTCTGAAAGACCAAGCATTTGCTGATGTGATATCTCATGCTGTCTGCTAAGGTTTCGATGAGCTGTCACAGGCTCATGCCGCAGGGGAATATGGGAAGGGTGGATATGGAGGCAGCTCCCAGTCACAGGCCAAAGCTATGAGTAACAGCACTGGAAAAGGTAAATCTTCCTCTTTATAAGATGTGTGCAATGACATGTTGTATATTTCAGTTCTAGCCAGTTTGACTCTGAAGTATCTATAGTTAGGGATATTCGATTACGTAGAATTAACACAAAATTATAGTCTGATCTATTTGTGCATCCATAATTTAAGAGTTTGCAGTCATTTATGTATACTTGTGTTTTTTTTTTAAAGCACCTGGACTATCTGGATCTGCAAGCTCAGACCTTACGGGAACAGTGTATAGCAAGGCTCAGGTAGATGGCACTCACTTCTTCTTGAAGGAAAACAATGCCCTAGTGTTTATAATTGATCATTTTATATATTACATACCTACGTTTCACTGCAAGATGTATCCTGTGTTTAACCGTGTATGTGACCAAATAATTCGGTCAAGGCCATCATTAATCTTGTCCGTCTTGTCTGCCCCTGCCCATAGACATTTGACAAGCAGGGTTTCCCTACAGCAGCAGCTCCTGCCTTCAGCCTGCCCTCAGCACTGGGAGGAACCGGGCCGCTCAACCCCACAGGTGCCCCCGGCTACGCCCCTGCACCTTTCTTACACATCTTACCCCATCATCAGCAGCCCCCTTCACAGTTACTTCACCACCACATGGCTCAAGACACACAGGTACAAGCAATTTATATGTGTAAATGTGTTGTGCGTGTGTGTGTATATATAAAGCTTAAAACTGAGTACATGTGTTGTGTTTCATTACAGGGCCAACGCAGTCAGTCCAGCAGCATGCAGAAGAATCAGGGCAAGTCCACTTACAACAGCTCTCCCTACTGGGCTAACTGAACATTTACTTTATACTGTTACTGAGAGATTGAAGCCCAAATCTGTGTGGTCACACTGTCCAGCCTCTGAGATCGAAAACATGCACACACGCAAACACACGCTGTACCAGTTCTCCATCGCCCCCCTCCAACGTTCTCCTCTAATTCTTTCCATTTTGTTTTTCCTTCTCTGAATTAGGTTTTTCCATGTAAGATATTTATGTGTAAGTATTTATATATACTGTAAATGTTAAAAAGCCGAACATGAGATATGGTCGCTCCATTTTATTTTTGAAGGACTTTTTTGGTTTTGTTTACTTTTTAAAAACCGCAGAGATGTAGCAAAAAATAAATAAAAGAAAGCATTTTGAGGAAAACTTACTGAAATTGTGATGGAGTTGACACAGTGGAGCTATTGGGTGGGGGTTTCACCCATTTAAACATTTAAGGGTTTTCACAGACATCAAGAGCGTTTTACTCTTGAGCCCGTCCCTTTGAGGATTGTTCTTCTGTATACAGTGGTTCTTAATTTCTGTCATCTAACAGAGAAAAACAGTCCACAAATTTTATATTTTACTCTTGTTCCCCTCTGAATAAAAGTTCTGAGCTATTCAATCATTCTGTCTTTTTCATTTGACACTTTAAAAATAAATCCTGATGGGCATATCTCCACTATCGTTTATTTTACTTCACATAAGCTTAAAGGGATAGTTCACCCAAAAATGAAAATTTGGTCATTTACTCACTCTAATGTTGTTACAAACATGTATAAATCTCTTTGTTCTGATGAACACAAAGGAAGACATTTTGAGAAATGTTTGTAACCAAACCGTTCGTGGACCCCGTTCACTTCCATAGTTGGAAAAAATAATACTATGGAAGTAAATGGAGTGTCAACAATGATGATAGAAGTTTCATTTTTGGGGAACTATATAATACAAGACTGCATGGGTCTTTGCATGTCTACAACTCTTGTATTTATTCCAGTCTATTTAAAGAGTGGCTATTTTGTCATGACATTCATTTGAAATTTAAGGAAAAATTGCAGCCCTGCTTCATACATTCAAAAAAAAAAAATTGTGGGTTATTTTCAACCCAGCATTGGGTCAAATAGGACGAACTCTTGGTTGATTTAATCCGAAGGCTGGGTTCAGGCTTATTTCAAGGAAAGTTGTGTTATAGTCTTAAAAAAATGTGAAATTTATTTGTGTTCATGGCACGAAAATCAGCTTTTTTCGTGTAACTTACACACATTTCTATAAATAGTTTTTCTGTGTTCGTGCGCGACTCTTTTTGTGTCATTTTATGTATTGTTTTCTCATAGGTTTTTCCTATTTTCTGCCTATTGTCGCTTGGTTTTGGGGTTAGAATCACTTTGTTACATTTTTAGACATCCTAACCCAAACTCCAGATGAGAATAGTTTTAAAAGCAGAAGAAAAAATGTGTAGAAACCAATACATTAAAGTACATCCTAACCCAAACCCCAAGTGACAATTTAAAAATGGGTAGAAAAAATGAGAAGAATATACATAAAATTACACAAATTTTTTGCGACTACAACACAACATTTTGTGAGATCATGTTGGCTGTGTTCCTCCCTTTTTGACCAAACACTGTATTAAAGATAACCCAGCATTTTTGTAATGCACGTGACCTAGCCTGGTTAGCCAGACCTACATCAAGATGTAAGGTCTGGCAACTCTTCACACAAACGGCTCAATGCAAGGGGCGGGATATAAGGTTGTCCCTCAAAATGCCTCTGCACGCAATAGGATAGCGCTATGACCAATCAGAGCAACGAAGAACGAAGTTTTCAAGTAGGAACCGTCGCAGCTCTGTCGTCATCATGTTAAGCCCGCCCCACAGACGCTACACACAATGTGATTGGCCTGACCAAATTTTGGTTTTTGGAGCTGTTAAGTGTATTGTGAGTGCCAAGACTAAACCCTGGCAGCAAATATATTTTGCGGCCGCTAGGGTGCGTCTAGATTTCTAGGCTACACGTGACCACTTGTATGTAGTCATATTTTACTGTTTTTTTTTTAAAGGAACAGTATGTAAGAAATTTATATAAATTAATCCTAAAATGGCCCAGATATGTCACTAGACATTTAGAAATCATTTTCATTTCAAATACTTATCACTGACAACTGTTTTCTGGTCTGGCCAGGATATTGTCATTTAAAAAGTGAAGTTGCAGCCCTCAACTGATGTTTATGTTGTCATGTTGTGTATTGGCCACTAGTTGGGGGATTGCAGTACCAGATTTAGCCACAAGTTTTGTTATTGCAATACCAGTTTTGGCCACAATCCTACATACTGTTCCTTTAAGCTTCGTGAAAGTTGAATTTGATAACACTTTGGCAAACAATGGCACCTTATAATATTTACAATGTCCAATTTCTTATCTACAAAAAGACAACTTTAATCAAAAGTGTCACACGCACACATACACGTTTATACAAACATATCAAGTGTTCGGGAAAGTTACTTTTAAAAGTAATGCATCACAATATTAAGTTGCTCCCAAAAAAGTAACTAATTGCATTACTTAAGTTACTTTTCATGGAAAGCAATGTTTGCATTACCTTTTTAGTTACTTTTGCATTACTTTTTCTTAGCTGAGGCTTGATCTCTTTCAGGCCTTGAGAGTTTTATGACTGAAAAGTTCTGCATTCAGAAATTGAATATTTCATCACAAAAATGTCGAGCTCTGGCCTGTCATCTCAGTTTCTGACTTAAACTGTTCCCACACAGGCGTGTTCGCATAGAGTGCATAATGTGACTACGTTTAGTTCAATTCAGTACATAATTTTTTTTTATAGAATTAATTAAACTAAAAAGTAACTCAAATATTAATTGTGCATATTTGAAAAGTAATGCATTACTTGTTACTTCAAAAAAGTAATATTATTATGTAATGCACATTACTTGTAAGGCGTTACCCCCGACACTGCATTATAAACATATAAACATTTTGATATTTTTATACTTGTATTTTGAAAGATGTTGACATCAAACACCACCGATCAACTAACGGAATAATTTAGAGTATTCTAACAATGGTAGATAAGTAAAAAAATTTAGATTTACCCTATAGTTATTTTGCCCTGTATTAAGATAATAATACCATAGTAGTTTAACTATTCGTTCATGTCTCCTCAACATTATATTAATAGATGTGTGACCTAAAAAGATAAAGGCCCTTGAATTAGCTAAAGATTAGTCTCTAAGCCTCATCTTGTCTAAGCTGGTTCTGTTCAAGGATCTTAAACAGTTTTTTTTCTGTCTTACGACAAATAACATTACGCTGCTGCATCTTCCCCTGGAGACAATTAGAAACATATCATGACTTTTCCCCACAAACCACTTTGGACCTTTGGAAATTCCACAAATTATGGGAAAATGGTTTGTTTTCCTGCAAACTATGATTTATCCTGCATACTCTCGTCTGTGCAACTGCTAGGAATAAGCAAGGTTGTGTGTCTCTGGCTTTTTTATACCGGACGCAAACAAATGTTGAAATCGTTTTCATCCAGTCGGACTGTCAGCTCAATGCCACCGCATTCTGAAAATGTTTCATCGGTTTAGTGTTGTGGTTGTCAGAAGCACATTCTGAAGATCCCAACCGTGATGTACAGACCAAACACATTTTGTGTTCAGATGATGAGATCAACTGACAATTTGGGTTTTCCCATTTGGCTGTTTGGGGCATTTGATGCGGTCAATGACTATCTTTGTACATTGCTCGGTTGGTTTAATCACTGTTATAAAGGTTTGCTATAGAGTTGTGTATGTATGTATTTTCTCTTTTAGTCAATGATATTAGTGTCTGTCAAACATTTGCTTTTGTCATGTGGTTATGAACACTAGAGTGCGCCAACATCTGTATTTACTATGTAATCTTATTTTGTAACCTCTTAAAGTGTTTCAGCTGTTACTGTCAAAAGTGGGAAAAATTACAATTGCACAAAATAAAAATAAAAATTAGCAATGAAATAAGTGCACTTTAAACATGATATGTCCCCTTTACAGGGTTCCCACACTTTAGTTAACATCGAATTCAATGACCTTTCAAGGACTTTCCAGGTCCAGTACCCTCAAATTCAAGGACTAAATGTGGGGACACAATTCAAGTGAGAGCAAGGTTACATCGTGTTACCTTTTAAGACACATTGTTACAGTTCCCTATTGAGGGAACTCGCACTGCGTCACTGCGGTGACACTTTGGGGACGCCTCCAGGGGTAAGTGTGTCTTAATGTGCATATCAAATTCAACCAATGGTGAGGCTTAACGACAAAGACAGGGTGATGCCAAAGCTAAGAAGTATATCGCTATCTGAAATATTGCCAAAGACGGCGTTACAGGGACACAGGAAGTATGGCAAGGGAGACGCAGCGTCTCGTTCCCTTCTCAGGGAACAACAGTAACATACGTAACCCGATACGTTTTCATGTGTCAAACACAACTATGCAAAAAAGCATTTTGGTATGAATCAACATTCGCATACAGAAGATATAAGCATTTAAAGCGAACAGCTTAAAAAGTCTAGAATTTTTATGATATTATCCTATACTACACAGGGAATAATATGGATTTTTTTCCAGAAAACGTTTTGCATTAAATAGATTCAAGCACTTTCAATGACCTGTATCTATTTAGGTGTATTTTCAAAAACTTCCCAGGGCCTTGAATTTTTTTCCCAGATTCACAAACTTCAATATTAAACTGTACAAATACGCAATATTTTTGTCAAATCGACAAATATTTTTGTGTTACTTTAACAAAAACTTAAGTTAAAACAATTTAAGCTTGATTTTATAAGTTATATCAACTTGAAATAGTAGGTTGAACTGAATTGCAAACCCAAGTTGTTTTAACTTCATGCTGCAACTTCATCTTTTTGGAGTTTACTAATATTTTTAAGTTGAATTTACTCAAAATTATAGGGCAATACAAACACTTCCTTTTTAAGTTGAAACAACAAATCTTTTTTATAGTGTAAGATCATGTCAAAGCACTGATATATGTTAAATTACAGTTTGTGAGTTCAAGATTTTTTTTTAATTAAGGCAGCTCAAACATGCATTTTAGTCTGAGACATGACTTGTAAATCTGAGTTGATTAAACAAAAATATTCAAGGCAGCAAAGAATTTTTACAGTGCATTCTTTAAAATCAAACCTTATCTCATGATTTGATTATGAGACTTTAGCCTGGATTTCACGGACAGGGTCACACATTGACTCTCATCTCATCATATTGTAGCTCATGCTATTATCTTTTATTTATACATAGGCCTACTTTTGGGCTTTTCAACTTATAGTTGGGTCAGATATGAATATTTTCTAAGTTACATTTTTTACTTAATTAAAAAAAAATGTGTCCATACTTTACCCAACTATAGGTTAAAACAACCCAGCATTTTTAATCTGCATTAGCTCAATGCCTATCACAACACGCTACATCGGCACAATAGCATTCCAGCTGCCTTTTATATTGCACATTTTCTAATATTGAGTCATAAATGCACTCAAATGAGCCATTGTTCTTAATTGCATTACACTGCTTCCACGACCCACAGAAGTCTATTCTAATGCTGATTTGCAGTATTGTTCATTTCCATGCACTTAACATACACGGGTCAATCCTGCAGTGTTAATTGCTCCGATGCAGTCAGGCTTTGCATTAATTAATGCACAGTTTGCATGAATTTACTCCACGCACTGCAGGATGCCATATAAGAGTCTGTCGGCTGAATAGGCGGTCGGGGTTGGAATAATGCAGTCTGTGGGCATATAGAGGGTAAACGTTTCTAAGAATGAAGTTGTGTGTCATCCATGCTCTGATTTGGTGGGAATAACAATCATCTCCTGCCAGTGAGACTGAAGAGGGGCTCCCACACAGCCACGGGGCCACAGAGACCTTTTTGTGTTGCCCCTGTGTGTGTTTTCTGGCTGTCTGTCTCATTCACATATGCAGGTCAATGGGCCTGCAGCCCTTGTATGAAGTTTGACTGCTATACTGTCAGCATTTTATTTATTTATTTATTTTGTGTCTTGTTTGTATTAACCAGTTTTACTCCACGTATTGCATCTTGTGCTTTTATGCATCAGGCCGCATAACTGCTCATGTTAGGTGGTCTGGGGAGTTACATTGGGGGTCCCATAATAATGATCCACTGATTTCCGCACATTACGTTTGTTTACACAGCTCTTAAGAGGTGATAAATAAAGGCTTAATTGCAGCAGGAGGAATGCACGCTGGCTGCTAACAGTTCTCAGAGAAAGACACGTGAGGGGGGCGACTCAGGCTCGCGGGGTAATGGCTGTCACGCGGAATTTGCGCCCCCCGGTAGAGAAGCGACGCGCTGAATGGGGTTCGCCCGCCACCTCCGTGAGCTGTGTACCCGATTCCTCTCTGAGATCTCCGCATGTTCCCCATTTTCTCCTCCTTCGGCGCTTTAAATCACAATCGCGCTCTCGCGCTGAATGGCGCGTTCACGGGCTGTTTTCGTCCCCTTTCATCTCGCTCGTAAGGACCGTGAGATATTCTTGTCCCTCGCCTGTTGTCGGATCTGACAGCGGCTCCATTCACGAAGAAATTGGCCGTAATTAGCGCAATTATGCTGATTCGCACTTGTACTGCGAACGGAACGCAGCTCGGAACCAAAACAAAGATCAATCAATCGCGACGTGAATGGGAACCAAGCGTAACGCTGCGCGGCCACATAATGATGCCATCAGAAGTACGAGCGGATGCGATTGTGAGAGGAATAATTATAAGCAGACAGCCACCACATCACATCTATAAGTCACAAATGAAGTCGTTCATTCATGGACTGAACCTATGTTTAGAGAGAGCAAAATGGGTCAAACGACACGTTTATGTACAATAAAATAATTGTCATATCTGACCAATAAATTAAAAGTTTAAAAAACACAAAATTATAACGTTAGGTACATGCTTGGCTGTCGTTTTGATTGTTATTTTATAACGCATATTTTTTCGCGGGAAATGTATCACTTGATTTATAAAAAATATATATTTTACTTGACCGTCCTCCTTATTATAAAACTTCACCACACAACGTTTTGGTCAGGCTGACACTAGGCTACTATCTGTGGGAATCTCTGCTAAATGTGACAAACGGAGCTTTTCCGGCGGATCTGTCCTGATAAAACGCGGTGTGTCTTTAAGACCCGGCGGCGCTCGGGTAACCCCACACGGCTCTGTTGTCCGTACTCTCCCGACTCTCTCTGTAGTTATTTGAGGGAGGCGCTAGAGCCATATCTCCACTTTACCAAAAAAAGCTGAAGTAGCGGCACTGTCTCGATCGGACAATTCGAGTCCAAGCGGTGCAAACAGACCCGTCGCTCTCTCACCCCGCAGCGTCGTTGCGAGCGCGGCCGATGCGGAGCACACTGAAGCGTCTGGAGGCTCGTGTCCAGTTTAAATCCTCCGCTGTTGAGTGTGTGTGGGACACTTCTATGAGAACAGCCGCTGAACGAGACCAAGTTTGCTTGTTTTCCTAAACCGGGGGTGCTGGGGAGAGTCGAGAGGGCGAAAGATGGTTTTGAACAGCCTCCCGTGCGTACTGGCTTGCCTGTGCTTGGCTTTTATCTCGTCTTGTCCGTGCAAAGCTCGGATTTACACCAACCACTGGGCTGTCCGGATACCCAGTGGACCCGAGCAGGCTGAGCTGATCGCCGATAAATATGGCTATAGAAACCTGGGCCAGGTATGTGTGTCCCCTGGCAAGAGTTTTTCTCACAGTTTTAAAGATTTGGTATCTCTTTGTATTTTATGTCTAGTGCTTTTTTCCGCATGTGTTATCAAGTTCATACGTCAAGGCTGGAAGCGCTTAAACTCACACCGCACCAAAGTTTCGCAGAGTTTTTCGTGACGTGTTGTAAAAGTCCAAACTATTCAGTTAGTCTTTTGAAGCCCTGTATTCTTTCACGTGTCAGTTTTTGTTGTTTTAATCCAGTGAAAAAACACAGTCTGCTTGATCCCTACAATAACAACAGGTGTTTTGGAAACTGCCTATTGTGTTTGATTTTCATATTAATGTAAATTTTTTTACTGCTTTCAGATAAATATTAATATTTTTGTTAGGCTATCTATTCTCTATTACATTTTTTAAATGGAAAAAGGAAATGTAAAGAGGTGACATCAGACTTATGCAAACTGTTTTGTAACTCAGGCCAGTCTCACTTTTAAGTGTTGTTTGAAATATTTCTTGTTCTGATCATAAATTGTTTAAATGGTTAATTTAACGAACGACAAAACTGTTATTTACAGTTGCTATTGTTTTAATTTTGCAACCCCAGCCTTTAAAATTCAAGCATTACTAATACAATATGCAGGATGAACTTTAGTCCGTGTGTCATTCTCCTCCTGAAGACTCTTTTCATAATAATTTAGTTAATAATATGTTGTCTAGTTAGTAATTTGCAGTAAAGATATGGCAGTTCATTTTAATAAATAATAGGTTCATGCAAATTTAGAGAGAGCCTTACATTTTACACCGTCAGTTTTACTGCAGTCGTGTTTATTCTCAGATTTCACAATATGCTATCTTATCACCCACCAAGTTTGTTGTTCATGCTAAGAGATCTTTACAGATAAAGTACATAATATGTACATAAAGTACAGGCCATGTACATAATAGTGATTTATGAAATTTTAATAGTCATATATGTAATATCCATTTATGAGCCAGTTGTGGGTATTAAATGCTCTTACAGACTTTAAACTAACTTAAAGATTCATTTTTTTATGTAGCAGGTATACTGTACTTGTACAGTAGTCTATGGTGAAAGTGTCATGGCTGCCTGGTGTTGTGGCATTGGTGAAACTGTGTGTTGGAAAGTGATACAGCCTCTTGAGTAACCAATCTTCCAGCCAATGACGCCCTTAATAATTAAAGGATTAGAAATAAATAATTAATAAAAACATATTCAGCTTGCCAATATTAGTGTTTCATGAATGTTTCTAAATGTTGTTGCATTTCATCTATAATACCTACCCCGACTTTCCCTGTTTTGTTAAGAAAGACAGTACATACACAGTATGTTTTCATTCTTGTCTCGCTGTGTCTGTTATTTTGTGATGTGTTTAGTGTAGTAGGGGTGTGCTATGTTTTTTGCTTTGTACTACAGGAAATGACAATGTTGTGTGTCGTTCCTGTAGATTGGTGACCTGAAGGACTACTATCATTTCTTCCACAGCCGGACGATAAAAAGGTCGACAATTTCCAGCAGAGGCACGCACAGCTTCATCTCCATGGAGCCAAAGGTCAGGCTTGTTACTATGACAACCCCACACCTGTGTGTTCTATGGTCTGTATGGACTCCTGACTTCTTACTCGTCAATGACTAGAACTGACAGTGCATCCAAAACAACTGTTGCTCAATGCAAAGCAAGTAAATCGTTTTACCGTTTACTTAAAGATGCTTTGAAATAAACATGAGCTTCATCATCAGTTGTCTTGGAAATGGAGGGTTAGGCTGTCACACGGCATAGCCGGTTTAGTGTGGCCTGCAAACTTTAGGTAGTTTTCTTGCGTTTTGCTTTGGAAGACAAACAATGATGACAAACAATTGTAATTGTAGTTTTACTAGTTTAATTTAAGTAGATCAAGTGAGAATGCATGGGTCAGTTTACTCATCTAAAGAGAAAAAATGTGACTTAAGTAGCTTGGGTATATTTGTAGCAAAAGCCAAAAATATATTGTATGGGACAAAATGATCGAATGTTCCATGAAGATATTTTGTACATTTCCTACTCTAAATGTATCTCAAAAATGTATTTTTGTGAGTTGATGTACTAATGACTTGACAACTTTAAAGGTGATTTAAAAAAAATTGGACCCTCAGATTACTGATTTTCCAAAAAGTGTCCTATTCTAACAAACCATACATCAATGAAAACTTTATTTATTAATAAAGAAAGTATGACACTTATGACTGTTTTTGTGGTCCGGGATAACAAATGAGAAATTATAAAAAATGTAAAAAAAAGCTATTTTTTGTGAATAGCTATAGCTATTTGTTTTTACCCAAATTCTTTCAAAATTATTATTTTTTTCAATTAAATTCATTCTTATCTTTTTCTTTCTCAGGTGGAGTGGCTTGAACAACAGGTAGTGAAGAAGAGAACAAAGCGAGATTATAAACCCTCATATCCTGGTCCTGTACAGTCCAGTCTGGCCCAGTCCAGTCTGGTCCAGTCCAGTCTGGCTCAATCCAGTCTTACACAGTCCAGCTCCATTTACTTCAATGATGCTAAATGGAGCAGTATGTGGTATATAGTGAGTCTTCCTATTTATTATCTAAATGCTAGCAATGAATGTAAAACACTGGGGAACTATTCGTTTTTTTGCTGCTGAATGTTCAATTTGCATCTAAAATATGCCACGTTAGAAAATCCCCCAGTGGTTATCTTGTTGAATCCCATATCTTTTAAAAATATTTCACTAGACTGCATTACTTTTATACCCGCATTTTTATTATGGTGATACTTAGCCTAAAGCCTGGACCAGGCCTAAGTTAAATTATGCCGTTTAAGCATTTTTAACACATTTAAGACGTTTAAACATAAGGATTGGTTTTATTTGTAAGAAAACACTTACAAGATTATTGCTTAATTGGAATAATTAAAAACTATTGTTTTGTCTAAAAGTTATTGAAGTTTAACTGTTTCACTATCACCGTCCTGTAGACACCTAGGTTTACATCAATATTTTTTGTTAATTTTAATCGAGTCATGATAAACTGTGTATTGTTGGAAAGGTCTAAGCTTCTAGAATGAATATTACAACAGTGTTTTATAAAATAAATTATGTAGGGAGCGTTAACGATTCATTTATGAAAGGCGTGTACCTCAAAATATTGATAATCCTGCTAAATGTCAGTGTCCCGCCAGCAGGACGCCTACTTTTATTTATCTAATCAATGCAAACAACATGTTTTTTTTTACATGTTTATAGCACTTATACACCATTCTTAACCTAAACAATCTTGACAAACTATATATCGTTGGAAAGCTAAGAGTGAAGCTTTCATATTTCATCACCATTTTGGAAAAAAAATAATATAGTGAGAGGAATGCTTATTAATTATGGTATATTCATAAAACTATATCTATTATAAGTCGTTAATAATGTTGACAAACTATATATCATTGGAAAGCTCAAGGAATTAATTTTTTATATTTAAAACCTTTTAGCAGTAATAATAATGCAGTGACAGTAATTAATTAATTTGTGTCAAGAGTATGCAGCAAACTGTTGACACCTAGTGTTTGGTAAAACCACAAAAAAAACCTCTTTGTTGTTAAAACCACTAAAAGTGTGACAGAAACTACATTTTCATTTGTATATATATATATATAAAATACTTTATCTCATAAAAAAAAGTAAACAGCGGTATTTATTTGTTAACTGTTTTAATATTTTAGAACTTTGAAGGGTTGTCTTTAAAACACGACCAATGTTAGGCTTCTGAGCAAAAAATGCCAGAGTTATATTAATTTGAAGGTACACATGTGTTTTAGTCTAGAATTAGCCTTAAACTTGGTTTATGTTTTAACCAAGAAAATCCAAATGTAGTTTTGCGGCTTGTAGCAAAATTAAACAACTTATTTAGTTTTATTCTATAATATTTATACTTGGCTCTCGCATGAACATAGGAGCTGGCATTGCGTAAAAAACCTGCCCCATTACAGAATGCAGTGTTAATGACAAATCTGTTTCTCATTTAAAAATTAAATTGAAGTTATTACACTAACATGCGATAGCAGCTAGTAACACTGTGGTGTTTTTAACTAAAACGTGAGCCCTGTTAATTTGTCAGTTTGAATCGCTCAAGGAAAACAATCCCTGTCACACCCGATTAGCCGAGTTTATACACGTGAACACCACCCAGAGAGAAGCATTGAACTTTTCAGTGTTGGATCTAACATAACGTCTAGTGGAGACATATCCAGTGAGGTAATTGTACAAGCAGGCCGTTGTTTTCATAGCTGTCAAGATCTTCAGCTCACGACAGTCAATGGCGCCGTATTTGACCATGCGCGGAATGTGAAGGCATCCTTGATCAAACAACCTTCACATTTCCGAAATACCCAAAAGATTGCACTCGTTCCTTTTGAATCCTTGAGTTGTGATGCAGAAAATTTCCCTCAGCGTTTAGATGGAAGTGACAGTGAGCTTAGATTGAAGCTCTGTCAATGGTTAATATGGCTCAGATAACATCAATACTTTGACCTGAATGCACCCATTTGGCTCAGGTCCCTTATGTTGACCTGTGAATTGTACTTTGGGAGCAAATAAACTTGGCTTTCCAGGATGAGGTCTAATTCCAAGTTTAGGGCCTGTACATCGTACATTGAGTTCCAAGTGGTGCTGGATGCTGATGTAATATGTGAAAACACGTTTAATGATGTATTCTTGTAGGCATGCGCTGGAATGTTTTCCAATAATAGTTTTTCCATAACATCGGTTAGCGCATGTTAAGCTGTACTGAGACACAGTTTTCGAATCCACCCCACGTCATGTCTTAATAATGTTTTATCAATAAAAATTTAAATCTTATTAGCTAATGTGTTTGTACAGTTGTCTCATTTCCTTCTCTGGTCTCTTGCAGCATTGTAATGATAATATCCATAACTGTCAGTCTGACATGAATGTCATGGGTGCCTGGAAGAGAGGATATACAGGGAAGGATGTTGTTGTAACCATTCTGGATGATGGGATTGAGAGGAACCACCCCGATCTCATACAGAACTATGTAAGTCTCTCTTGGCTTTCATTGTATGGATGGCTGTGAAATCGAGCTTCTGCATACAGTACTGAAAAAACTAAATGGTATTAAAAACTAAATGGATAACAAAGTAAATTGTACTGTGTCATGCAGCAATAAACGGTGTTGCATACTGTTTTATCACATAACCTCCAATCAATAGGTCGAAAAGGGACAAACCCAGTTGTTGGTTTAAATTAACCCAGCATTTTTTAGAGTGTCTATTTATCAATAAAACAATATTTATGCCTTTTTGTGTTATAAAATAAATGTAAAAATAATTTAGTGGTTTATGCGTTATTGCATTTGTGTGTAAAAGTGACAAGGTTTGGGGGCAAACGCATGTTTTTGTGCTTTAAACCTGCTTGCAGATGTTATCTCAATGTAATCATTACTTAGCAAAAATCTCACAAAAACTTATTTCTTCATTTAGGATCAAATATGGAATGGAAGCAACATTTAAAACTGGAAATAATACATATACTGTTACTGATCTTAAACATGGAATATGTTAAACTGAATGTTTTGTTATAAATAATAATAATGCTTTTTATAATTGTATTTATATAGCACCTTTTTTACAATGTTGGGTTGTTTCAAAGCAGCTTAAAAATGGAAGAAAGAACAGAAAATTGGAGAATTATCAATTTATGTGACCCTGGACCACAAAACTGTTCTTAAGTCGCACTGGGATATTTGTAGCAATAGGCAACACTACATTGCATGGGTCCAAATAATATTTTTTTTGTAATGCCATAAATCATTAGAATATGAAGTAAAGATCATGTTTCGTAAATACAATTTTGTAAATTTTCAAAAGTAAATATGCGTAAGTATGATATTGTATGTGTTGTCATAAGGAATCGCTTATGACAACTTTAAAGGCAATTTTCCCAATATGGTTTTTTTTTTTTTTGGAATCAAATTCTTAAATAGTTTGTCCCAATATCGTCCTATCATAGAAAACCATATATCAGTGAAAAGCTTATTTATTCAGCCTTCAGATGATGTAGAAATCTCAATAATTAAAAAATAGAAGTATATAGAATAACATTTAATAAATAGAATAGAATATATAATATAACAATTTATATTGTCCTCTTAAATTAATTTTTAATTTAATAAAATGGTAGATACTTAACTTTGACTGAGATGTTCTGTCTATTAATATGATAAATGACAGACATCATTTAAATTAGGCGTTATAATAATTTAGGTATTGGCCTGGTTTCACAGACTAGGTTTAGCTTAAGCCAGTACTATGCCTTGGGTAAATTAGGATATTTAAGTCAATTTAAGTCGCATAAAGGTGCCTTAGAAAACAACTTTACTTGTGTGCATCTTAAGGTCAAAACAATGACACTACCGTATTTTAAGATATACTAGACGGTAGGGCTGAATTTCGATTCACAAGCTATCAAATCGGTTTGATTTCGATTCAACGGTTTTTATACTCAATTCAACTCGATGAATATAGATACTATATTTATAAAAAAGAACAGTGAACAGCAGTTTACAAGTGGGTTAGAAATAAAAAGAAATTAAAAGCCAAAACATTATCATCATCGTCTTGCTTGCGAAAAAAAAATGCTTCCATACCTCTGACTTTTTATGTGAAGGTGGGATCAACGTCGACGAAGCACCTGAAACCGGCATTTTGAGCACTGAACGAATAAACGACATGCTTGCCTCTCACTCCTTGGTAACACCGCACAATGCAAAAAAAGAGAGTGACATCTAGTGCAGAGGACTAGTTATTAGATAACGTTCTTACATTCAATGTTTGCGAAAATAAATATGAAAAAAAATGTTTTCGCCCAGCCCTACTAGACGGATCCTTGTCTGCGAAACCAGGCAATTGTGTGTGTTTATATTATATGCATTATATTAATTCATAATATTTTTAGAAATTATTGAGCAACCCACCATTAATTCTTGATTATTTCAGAGTAAAGATAAAAAATTAAAACCCGGTAAATAAAAATGTCTTTTAGGTTGATCAGGGATTTGTTCTTTAAAGAAATGCAGTCAAAGGTGTATAAAAGGTTTTTATGGCATTTCTACTATAGTATCGAGAATTAAACACTTGGCTTCACTTGAAGATCTAGGTGTGTGCGCTCTTGGGCAGTTCAGATCAGAAAACATTTTGTTTTATTGTTTTATTGTATTATGCTAATAGCCATTTTGTTTATAATTACATATTTATAAGCCTGTATGCACCTGTTGTGAATTTGATGTGTTGTGAAGTTTATGCTTTTTTAAATTCCCCTCATGCACAAGAACATGTGTATTGCATGTGATTATTAGTAATGAGATGCAGCGAATTTGAAATATCAAGATCACACTTGTACGTGAGACTGTTTGTATTGATTTGTTTTTGTGTTTGATCCAGGTTGGATGTGCTTGTCCTTTACTCCAGAAAAGCCAAAGTCCATAACCCCTATACCTCGAAATAAATCACTGTGCCATATAAAACTGCACTCATGATTCGTTTGACATGGCGCTTGTGTTTTAAGTTGGCTGTGATAAAATCTCACGGCTCTCTTTTGATCTTTCTGTAGGATAATGAAGCCAGTTATGATGTGAATGGGAACGACATGGATCCCATGCCCCGATATGATGCCAGTAATGAGAACAAGTAAGATCATCACACACACACACACACACACACACACAATCATTTTGGTGTACTGGGGTGTGAAAAACCATGGAAAAGCTTTGTTCATGCAGTTTATTTTGTGGTGTGTGTGAATGTGAATATCTGGCTTCTGATCTGTTGGTTTGGTGAATGTGGTTTTTTGGTGTTTGCTTTTTGTGTGTCTTAAGTGTATGAGTAAATATAGTACTTGGATCCCAACTGGTGTGTGCAAGTATGTGTATTTGGCTAAAAAGGAATTTTGGGATTAGTCTGTGTAAAAAACAAAAACAACATTACTGGTGTGTGTGGTGTAGTTGGCACAAGTTTATTGTATATTTTTTGATCTTAGGTGAATGTCGGTGTATGTTTTTGTTGTGTGTATATAAAGGTTGGTGAGCGGGTAGAAGACCCCATGTTTTTTATGGTTGCCACTTGTGTGCCAGTATGTGTTAGCCATTGCCAGATGGCTCTGGTGATTTTCTGGATGGTTTAGACCGAAAGCTTGGCCTGGGATTCTGGTCCTCTGTGTCACTGCTGTTTCTGTTATGCGCTCTAAAAATCTGGAATTCTCTGATGATAGAAAACTGAACAATCCACCAAGTCCCCTTGATGAAATTCACTCAAAAATGAAAATCTATGACTCACCATCATGTCGTTCCAATCTTGTTTTCCTTCAAATCCTGCCTGACTTTCTTTGGAACACAAATGAAGACATTTGATTATATTCAGTGCTCTATTGAAGACAGTGACCACATACATGGTCTATAGATTGTCCGTCTCTGAACATACTGAAAAAAAAGTTTTATTAAAGTAATTTATATGTAAGTATACGAGCGCTGTGTTCCAGAGTGAATCTGTCGACATCATGTCCTGGTCATATTTCATCCCAAAAAAAGGAATACATCAATTCTGCTGTGCTTTTCTAAAGATTTCAGGGCTATTAAGATTTTTTTTTGACATTTTGCAACAAAATGTTCTCATTACCATAATGCAACACAAAAAAAAAACATTTTGCTCCATGCCTTTGACCTGGGTCCCTCCATCAATACAGTTTCAAACATGTATGACTTTCTTCTAAAGCAGGGTTTATTAAACTTGGGTCTTGGGTCTTTCTAGTTTGTTTGCCTTATGTCAGTCCCCTTTATCTCACTCACTGGGGTTTGTAATTTTTGTAAAGCTGCTGTGAAACAATATTTATTTTATTTTTATTCAAAATACCCCATAGATAATTTATTATAACATGTTTAAATTGCCACTTTATAGGTGTGAGCAAAAATTTGCCGTTTTAAAATGCGAATAAGCTGATCTCTGTACTAAATTGAAGTGCTGTGGTTGGATCGTGCGGATAGTATCCCCTCCTGACATCACAGGGGGAGCCAAATTTCAATGACCTATTTTTTCACATGCTTGCAGAGAATGGTTTACCAAAACTAAGTTAATGGTTGATAGAAGCACTGGGAACCCAATTATAGCAGATTTTCATGATATGTCCCCTTTAAGTTACTACAGTACAAATAAATATGAATTGAAGTGTAGCCAATTAAATCTATAACTTGATATGTTTTAGTTAAGGGGTCCCTCACTAAATCTTCATCATATTTGGGGTTCATTAAGTTGAAAAAACCCTGTTCTAGAGAACACAAGTTTAGGTGAACTATGCCTTTAAATCCTTTGAGCTATTTTCCATTTCTCTGTGTGTTTATTTCTGAGAACTATTAAAAGAATGACTGTGACTGGAGCTGATGATCTGTTCAATGAATACGCTGCAGAGATGTACACAGTCGGAACTCCCTGAACGCTCCACAAACCCCCATCTGGAGGTCTTTGCGTGTGACTGCACGTACGTCTGCGCGCCCGTTTCTGCTGCTGTGGGCACATCTATTCCTTGGCTCTTAATTTACACTTTCAGGAACCCCATCAGAAGCATTTCCGTGGCCTTAGGATAAAATGAGTGGTTGACACTAAAGAGGGGGGTTTAGTTCTGCATGTATAGACATGCTGTATAGAATACCATCCAACTTCTTTAGTATCTTCTCTGTGTCTCTGAGCCAAAAGTTCAAAAGTTCTTATGAATGTTAAAGTCTGATCTCTCCACAGAGAGGAGTCCAGTTATAACAGTACTTGTAAGATTACTGGCAACATAATAATTTATTTTAATAATTAAATTTACGTAGACGTATGATTTTGCACACTTTCTTTCACATTGTAAAACGGGCAGTTTTTTACTGTACCTTTAAAGGCCAAAGTATGGTCCATTTTTAACCCATACACGAGGGTCAGCGTACAGTGCACGTGACGTTATTTTGTCATCAGACAAGTGCGTGCATACTGCGCACATGCCATGTTTTTTTAGCCCAGGAGATTTTGTTGCATACGTTGATCGCATGCGCATAGATCTGTGTACACAAACAAGGAAAAAATAAATCTATACTTTGCAAGGCTATGCATTTGCCTCTGTGCATACGTTCGCGTATAAAACAGACTATACTCTGTGCTTAGGAAGTCTTTATGTAAATAACCTCCGTTATGATTGGCTAAGGGAATTGATCAGCATATTTATAACTGTCAGGGCAGTCCAAGTTGCTAACTCTGTGTTATTATGTAAACATGGACATTCATATATTAATGTTAACATGCTTTGCATTGTAAATGTCAGGGTGTGTCGACTGATATACTACAGTGTATATTAAAAAGCAATAGGGAAAGAAACTATAATACAAGTATGGTTTCACCTCCAATTTCCAAATTTGTAACGTCCACACGTTCACCATCGTAATGGGCAAAGTTTCTGAATACTAAAGCTAAACGGAAACTGGCACAATATCGCAAATGCGCATGTCGCATTATATTTATATCGCAATGGTTTGCGACAACTAAATGACTTTAAAGTGCACCTATTTCAATGCGAAACATTTTTGTATTTGTTATAAAACAATGTGTTCTCGTGATTTATGGTATTTTCCACTTACGGTACATTTTTGAAGTTCCAGATTTCCTGTCTTCATGAAACGCACTGGTTTTGTACAAAACTCATTGATTTGAAAAGTCCCTGATTGGCCAGCTAATCAGGGGTGCGTTCGTTAGCCAACGAACATCGTTAGTTCCATCGTTACTAACTTCGTTTAACGATTTGGTGTTTCTCGAAACCATTGTCAAACAAACATTCGCAAACTGCATCGCTAACTTGTGTCATTGGAACGACAGCCGTTCACCTGTCGTTAGAAGCATAGTTCCTTGTTATTATAATATATAGACTTACGTTGATCATGCTTTTGAACAAAATAAGCAAAAAACATGTAGTACAGTCTATATCCATAATTCTAAATATATTACAAATTTATTTTACGTCTTTAATTTTGTAAACAGAATGAAAGCCCTGCATTTGAAAACTGCACATGTGAGCAGACAACAAGCTTTACGACCCTGGGGAATCCCTGGGAGGAGTGACGTAAGAGGGAACTTGCGCATTAATTAAATATTTTTAAAATATACAACAGATAACTAAATCATGATAACAAAAATCAGTCTTCAAATGCAATATATTTTATTTACAGCAATAATCTGACATTAAATTGATTTGCACAGATTAATTAGTACTTCACCTCCCACGTGACATCATCAACTATGTTGTTAAACCAACATGGTTCAAACGACGAATGTGTGACAAAGTTACTATGCTTTCGGGAAACAGACATGACATGGTAGTTTGTTTCTCCAACGATGCATCGTACTATGGTCGTTCAGCAACGAGTTACGTCGTTGTTTGGGAAACGCACCCCTGTACGTTGTGGTTGGCCTGAATACCTCTGACATCAGCAGGAAATGTGACGCTCCTTACCATGTTTGAAAGATTAGCTCACAATGCAATGCTAACAGGAGTTAACTTAAGCCGAAAGTATACTCGGGACGTCCGCGTATGCGCGCCGTCCGCATGACGTCATTTTCGTCATTTTCGTCATCAGGAGGGTGCGCGGACGGCCGCGCGGACCGTCCGCGTGCAGCCCAAAATTTGAGACCGCGCGGACAGTGCGCGTACAGTCCGCGTACGACAGCGCATGCGCGTGAAAATATTTAGACAGGACACTCCACTATAAACAATTATACAAAGGAAATAGACAGCATTTGCACACACACTATCGTTTTTCTTCTTTAACTTTTACTTCTTCCAAGAACAGAAAGCTGTGGAGCATGTTTGTTTGATTCCTGTTCTTTGTTGTCTTGTTGTTTGTTCTAAACTGTGTTTGCAATGGTGGATCAGTTGCTTTTCTTCACCTATCCTAATGTTTTAATGTACTCTAAATGTCACCAAATCAGTGCTGCCCTGACAGCCTGTTAGACTAATAATTTGAATAAGAAATCATTAGTATTGCGTATAGTGTCGAACGCGGCCATCCGCGTGTAGCCGCGGGGACTATACCCGGAAAGCTGCGCGGACGCGTGCGCGCGCGAGCCGGACGCGGACGCGGAAAAAAAGTATACCCGGGCCTTTACAGGCCGAAGTCCGAGTAAGAAGCAGGAGGATTTATGATAATGTCGGTCTTGTCTACGTCAACAAGCCCAGGAAGTGAACGGTTGCCTACAATCCGTGTGTTAGTTGTAGTCCAAGAAAAGAGATTTATGTTGAAGACGATAACTTGCGTAATTGTTTAATTAAGGGTTTGTACCTTTTGCATATCGTTAACATTTACTAATACACACTTACACACCAAAGGAAATGTAAAATTGTGAATCGGACCATACAGTAGGTGCTCTTTAATACGTCACAATTTATGTATAGTTAAAGTTTTAGGTCGACGTGGATAGCAAAAGCCTGTTAAGATGAACTGATGCTTTCTTTTCCTAGAAAGTATGTGAAACGTACGTCGGTTATATAGATTTTACTTTTTTAATGTATGTTATTGTAATTTAAAGAGATTTTGTAAACTTAAAACATTACTGTATCGTTTATCGCAGCATTTAGCAAGTTATCGCTCATTGCATTTTCCTTTAATATTATGCAACCCTAAATGGTGGTGTGTGTGGTGAATATGTGGTTGTCTTTTAATTTTATCGTGGTCATAATCATTAGTAAAAGTGCATAATGTCCCCTTTAATCTAAATGGAATATGCCTCTCATATTGTATTTGCTGAATTGTCCAACGAATTCTTCCCTGTTGTTTGGCGATTTTCCCGCACAAGCTGACGATCTTTCATGTGCTGGAATGTTGTGCGTTGGTTCGTCTGCTGATAGTTTGTGTAATGTGAGTCTTTATTTCCCTGCAGTGGATTTTGACCGTGAGGTTCACTTCTGGGGGGTTGTTCTCAGCGACAGTGGACTTGAGTTTCAAAACCGAGCGTCTGTATTGTAAATATTGTGAGTTCATATATCTCGCAAGTCATCTGCAAGTTATTGACCCAGTTTGACCTTTAAGCCGCATGTCAAATGTACAGTACATTGTGTGGTTTAGTAAGTGAATGTGCAAGGATGAATGTGACAGTAAGTTTGTGATATGATTTATGGGTTTATATGTTTGTGTGTTTAATTCTGTCGTAAATGTTGTTTGTCTTTGGTTTTGTGGGTAACGTTAAAAGCTAAAAGTAAATGTTTTGGGAGAAATAGTGTGTTCGGGAATGCTATGTTCAGGTGTAGTGTGTGTGCGTGCCTCTGCTTTTTACATTGACTTGTATTCAGCTAGCAGATGTGACTTAGCCCCACATAGCCAAGGTTTTGACTATTGGCATGTAGTCTGGTCTACACTGCAGCTAATTCTGGCCAAGAATGTTTCATTTTAACTGGAAAAGGGTTGTACACAGATGTGTAAGATGACTAGTCACTATTTGTTTTAAACCTGCATGCTAATGCTTTTAGCTATGCAAGCTGGATTTCACGTCATCAAAAATGTGTCCGAGTGCGTATGTGACGGAAATGTTGTCAATGGCCTCCTTCTATGGTCTGTTTCATTTTACGTGTAAGTCACATGGCGTCACCGCAAGATTGTTTTCAGACTGCTATTTTGTCAAGTAAGTTAAGTTAAATTTGTCATGTTGGGATCTATGGTTTGTTTTTGTGTACAATACGTGCCTGTTAGCCCTTGACTGGTCTGTGTGTGGTCCATCTGAGACTGACACTACATCTAACTGCACATTTGGTCAAATCACAGCAAAACCAAACCAAGGAAATTTGCTGCAACCGATAACACGCCAGCCTCCATGAAAAACTGAGTTCAGTTTAAAATTGTTGATGTGTTTCCTACTTAAACAACATAACTGGAGTGGGACATTGAGGGCGTTTAAAAAAGCAGCCTCGAGACTTTCGAGACATCCACTTTTAAAAGGTAGATAAATAAAGGACATAAATGTGTGTTGGCACTGGGTGAATACAACAACCCCAAAAAAACAAATTCCCATTTCTTTCTTTTTTAATCCCCATTTAAACCAAAGCAGTCTCATTAGACGTCCCATTTTGATACTTTTGTTAATGTGATGTCACACTGATAAAGCCCCGCACACGACCACTGACCGTGTGGTTAATTTTACCCAAAAGCTTTTCTAATTGTGTTTTTGTTAGCACGTTGTAGAGCTAATGCGGCTAAACATACTATTGTCCCAGACTGTATTCACAGGAAACGGATCCATTTTAACCAAAAGCGCTTGCTGTCTGTTGGTAAGGGAGTAAACAATAAGAGTCCTCTATTTTTGAAGCATTTTCTCCAGAGAAGAGAGACTGTAAGTTGTAAAATCATGCTATTTTTGATCTTTGAGTTTACAGGAAGTAATTGTATTGTATTGTATTGTATTGTATTGTATGTCAGATATGGCATATTTTAGCACAGCATCATTGGTTGATCAGTGGTTCAGAGTAATTGGACTGGTATTGGGATCTAGCTCATGGACCACCTTGGGAGATCCTTTGGCCTTTTAACCTTTTGACCTTATAAATGTGGATGGTTGCGATGGTGACAGGACCCTGGTCTCGTCCCGGGATCTGGTGCTGGTGTGGATCTTTACAATCTTTGTTTCTATTACTTTTTGTTTTCCTTTTTTAAATGGCTTGGATTCGAGACTGCGGTTACCATGGTAACGTGAGTTTTTCTTTGCAGCTGTTCTCTGCTGGAGGTTCCTCTCTCTGTCTCTCTCTCTCTCTCTCTCTCTCTCTCTCTCTCTCTCTCTCCCCCTCCATCAGTCTGTTTTACAAAGTTGTTAGTGCACTTTTTTGCTGCTGATTTGTATTAGATTTAAATTGGTTTAGTTTGGGTCCGGAATGCATCCACGTGGCGTCTGAAGCTGAGGAACCTCTCTAATGTTTTCCTTCATATCTTAAATATTTAACCGCTGCTTTTTAGCTCTGCTTTCTCTGGAGGCACATGTTTAGTTTCAGCCCAGCTGTTTCATCATTTTTGTCTTTTTGTTTCTTGTCCACATGTGTGTGTAATGGTGTATGTGCTTGCGTAAGGGCCTCAGTTCTGCACGAGTCTTATGTGTATGCGTGACACTAATGCCGTTCATGTTCTGCGCAGGCATGGCACGAGATGCGCCGGTGAAGTAGCAGCATCTGCCAATAACTCTCAATGCATAGTGGGCATCGCTTACAACGCCAAGATCGGAGGTGAGTGTGGCAGACGGTCAGTGTCAAGTTTATACTCAACAGTGTGCCTGGGAATTCTGCAATTTTCCATAATCACTTTCTTGCACAAGCACACATACATATCTACCTGCTTTTTTGTTGCTAAAACCATGAAATTACCCAAAAAGAATCAGAGGAGGATGTAATGAACAAAACTTAAAAAAAAACATTTTATATATTTGTATGTGACCCTGTCTGTGAAATCTATGCTAATTTAATAATGAAATTATGAGCATGGAAAAAATTTCCACTTATTTATTTCAATGTTTGACATGACCTTACTCAATCAATATTAAAGATATCAAAGTTTTATTTTTACAAAATGTTCTTTGGATGATTTTAAAGTGACAAAAAAGACAAAACAAATGGCAGGGTCACACGTTTTTACTTGTGCTTTTGTTTGATACAAAAATTTGTATATAGGCACATTTTTAGTCTACAAAAGTAATTTGACCTAAAAACCTTTAGATCAAAAGATGTCTGTTGTCTTTTGACTGGTACCGTGTAAGCACACCTTATGTAATGCTTTCAGTGTTCGTTCATTCATTTAGAGTTGAACTTTATTTCTCATTACTTCAAGGTGTTTCATCAGTTCTAATCACTCAGATGGATAATAAAACAATAAAACAAGGCTAGGCTACAGTGACCTGGATCAGTGAAATCCTCCATACACTCTTTTGATTGTTGTGAAAAGATTGAAAAGGTTTTTAAAACTACTTTTACTTTACTTTTAAAGATGTATAAGCAAACCAAGTGGTATTGTGTTATTTGCATCGAGCCACGAAGTCTATCTCAACCACTACTGAATGACTGAGAGTCAGGATCAGGTGGCTTCAGGATCATTTTAAATGAATGAATGAACAAAGGTGTCCTAGAAGGTGTAGTTCATCACACCAACTATTGAAATGTTTCTCATTTCTTTGAAATGTCTGATGTTTTGCTGTCCTATTGAAGGGATACTCTTGCTCATTTTCCAGTTCCCCTAGAGTTAAACATTTGATTTTTACCGCTTTGGAATCCATTCAACCGATCTCCGGGTCTGGGGCCAGCACTTTTGGCATTAACATATGCATATATGGCTAGGAACTATACTTTTATTTGGAGTAGTAATCCAAGACTTTGCTGCCGTAACATGGCTACAGGAAGCGCAATGATATTACCCAGTGCCCGAAAGTAGTCCCCAGCTATTAAAATTTACCAAGGGGCATAGATATATACAGTAGATGTCGCCTTGGGGTTCTAAGCATGCGCCAAAACCGCCGCCATCTTGGAACAGGGGTCTTGTCATGGGAAGTAGGTAAAGCTGCTATCTCCGCCTCTACTTCGAATTCATGGACGATGCCGGACTTTTGTGCTGCGTATGGATGTTATGCCTACTAGCACTATGCATTATAGTTAGAAAAGGACATTTTCATAAAATCAAAACTTAATTTTTTTTCTGGACTCAATGCAAAATACATGTCTGACTGTTGAAACAAACCAAAAGAAAACCATGAAAATCGCATTAATGACGATTTATGGTGATTTTATTTCTGTTACACCATTGCCTACAATGACGCTGACGCGGGGTTCCACTGTTTTAAGATGGCGGCTCTAGTTGACGCTTTCGGTCCAATGAACTGCCGTAGCCAAGGCGACATCTAGTGTACATATCTATGACCAAGGGGACTATTTTCAGGCACTGCGTAATATCATTGCGCCTGCTGCAGCCATGTTACAGCAGCAAAGTCCTTGATTATTACGCCAGAACGAGAGTATAGTTCCTAGCCATATCTGCCTAGAAAATCGCAACTTTTGATTTTCTTTTTGTCTTGGTACACGATGGAACTACAGAAGAGTCAAGTTTTAAATAGGAAAAATATATATTATTTTTAAGCGCAATGCTAATGGTCTAATCAGATTTAATGGATTATGCTAAGCTATGCTAAAAGTGGTAGCGCCAGACCCGGAGATCGGTTGAATGGATTCCAAAACGGTACAAATCAAATGTTTAACTCTAGCAGAGCTGGAAAATGAGCATATTTTCAAAAAAAGTGGAGTGTCCCTTTAAAGAGCCCCTATCACCAAGGGAAATGGTAAATCAGAAAATGGAAAATAGGTGCTCTTTAATATAAAATATTTTTAAATGCATGCCACTTGTTTTGTAATATAATGCTTTAAAAAAATGTAAGTGTTGATGAGAAGTCCACATACGTTTGCAGCTCACTGTATGTTTTCTCATAAATCTAGGTTCATATACCTCTAACTCTGGTCATAAATCGCTTGTAAACTGAAGTTTTTTTTCTTGGTGTGTGCCGCAGGTGTCCGCATGTTAGATGGAGATGTGACGGACATGGTAGAGGCCAAATCACTGAGCCTACACCCTCAACACATAGACATATACAGTGCCAGCTGGGGCCCAGATGATGATGGCAAAACAGTGGATGGACCGGCTTCCCTCGCCAGACAGGCCTTCGAAAATGGCATCCGACAGGTAAATACAGATTTCACATTTTAGATTTTATGGGTTTGGCAGACACTTTTATTCAAAGTGACTCATAGTGCATTACACGCATTACATTTTATCAGTATGTGTGTTTTCTTGGATTGAACCCATTACCTTTTGCTTTGCATTTATATAGCTCAATATAAAGCATTGTGTTAGCACCGCAAAGGCCATAGGTTCGAATCCCAGGGAACACACATACTTGTAAAATGTTTGCCTTAAATGAATTTAAATGAAATGAGAAAATGCAAGAGTTCATACAGTAAACCAGGAAATCAACTAGGATTGAAGAGTTTTCCCCACCTGGGGTGTTTTCCTTTCCTGACACATTTCAGCATAAGTGAACTTTAGAACGTGATTGAAGTTTATCTCTTCTAAGTTATAAGTCAGTGTCAGTAATTGGTGTGTATTCAGTGCCAAAGGTGTGTTTGGAGTGGTTTAGGCATGTTTCAGGTATGTGCATTGTGAGAGTCGGGTATGAAATAATATTGGTCACCTTTCATCAGAAAGCCTTGTAGAAGTTGATATCAATAGAGGATATTAATATAGATTATAGGTATAAAGTTTTTTGTTTACAGTTTGGCAATGAAACAAGGTCACATGTGTGCTTTAATACATAAAAGCCCTTTTCACACACAGATTATGGAAAATACACCAAAAATTGTTTGATTGGTGGTTCATTCACACTGCCAATGATTTTTCAGAACTTGTGCGTGCATTCACACGTGACATATTTTTTCCACGGCGTCTAAAGTTTGCTAATTATCCGTGATTTCTTTCTCTAGAAACCACACACATGCATTTTAGTTTATGACAAGATCATAAGGAGTGCGTGATGCGCTTTTTTGTCATGCTGGTAAATGATCTCAGCTTCAGCACGGATAATGACAAGCTCGCTGATCTCTGCTTCAGTCCAGTTTGACGACATTTCTTTAGCTGTGAATGTTGATCCGCGTTTAAATCCCTGTGTCAAAGAGCTGAACCGTAACTTTTTGTTGCGAAGACACGGTCGTCCTTACTACGGCACGACCCTTACAGCATTGTTTCTGCGTCTTGTTCACACAAAATGCTTTCTGTGTATGTTACGGCAATGTTACTAGGTCCGCTTTACAGGAGCGATCCCAGAACATTTATGGAACGTGTTTGCGTTCACACCAGAGCATGTGAGCGGTGTGGAGCGGTGTGACGCTCCGCTAAATATTCCGCTCTACTGTTCAAGCGCTCCACTCAGTCGCTCACCGCCCAAGCAAGCGCTCCGTTAACTTTCCGCTCACGCTCGCAAATAAACCAATTCCCGCTCAGATCCCGCTCCGACATAAGAAAAATATTTTGTAAGCCTAATTGTTTTCTGTACTGACGTTTTTGGATAATTGCATTTAATTAAAGTATTAGCTGATAAATAGCAGTTATGTACAGTTGTGTGTTGGCTATTCGACCTAGTTTAACTGATATGGATATAATTCAAATTAACAATTTGTTTCCACGACATCCACATGTTTTACTAATTCACAATTTTAAGTTATAATAAATGTAATAAGTAATTACGAAATATTATAACAATTCGTTCCCCTTACGAGAAAAAGATTAACAAACTATAATATTATATAAATATATTATTTGAAAAAAAACTAAAATAAATTGAAGAACAATTTCTTAACAAGAAGGTTTTTAAGTGCGAATTTACATTGCATGGTAAAAACAGAACACAGTGTCTTAAAGAAGTTTAAATTAGACAGTATTTATGAACCTGTAAATGTAGAAAACGAATGCAATACAGAATATTTATTTATGGCATTTTCAATAGTATATTAGTAGATAAATTAACATGTATCTATATAGTATGAAAACGAATAAATCATTATTTTGGCTAAATTCATCTGGATAGATCATTTTAGTCAGAATAAACATTTCATCATTTCAGTACAAGAACAAGCTTAAATGCTATCTATAACAACTTACATTTTATCCCAAATGTTACATGGTCGAAAATATGTAGAAATATAGCCTATACGAGAACAAATTACAGAACAAAAATGTTTAGTTCATGCGGACCGAATGAAAAGCCGTTAATTAAGCGGACTCTCTGTAAAATAGAGGACGTGCTGAATCAGTCGAGTCTGCAGATTATCATCAATGTTTATAATGTTCCACGCAGATACTGTTGATGAAAAAATTTAATATCTAAATGTCCAGGTAAGTCAAGTGTTCAGTCAGTTAATAAATGCACCGGCGTTTTTGGCTACAGCTTCCTCATCCACGGAGTGGCCGCTGTACATACACAAAGAACTATAAATGTTTTTATTTTAAGTGGTTTTAAGCAATCAGTTATAAATATATTTGTATTTGTGTTGATCAGTTAGATTAAAGTTATTTTAATCTTTAAAACTGCATCTAGATGCAGACGACGCTACAGTTATTCTGTCATCTTAGTTTCATTTCTTTCATTTATATATAAGGCTGACAACTTCATTAAAACAATATTTGAACTCCATAACTTATTGCTAGCCATTTTTACAGATTCTCGAACTAGCAAATTACCAAAGGGCATTCTGGGATGAGCGAGCGGTGCTGAGCGTATTGAGCGAGCGGAGCGGAATTTTCGGAAATGCGCTCTGATGGAAATATTACCGCACCGCTCAACGCTCCGCTCCCGCTCCGCACCGCTCACATGCTCTGGTTCACACAGAAGCCTCTCTTGCCAATTTTACGGAAAGTTTCAGCGACCAAAGTGCTGTATGAATGACTTTGAAGTCTGGTCCAAAAAGGAGGTCACCAGATCATCTTGTAGTACTATTTATTTTTGTATCCATGTGTTAACGGGTGAAATCTGTAACCATAGTGATGGTTGTAAAATTGCACCTTTGTTTTCAAAAGAAGTATTATTTTCGCACAGACTTGGCGTTGTACAACAACAAGGCACAAATGTATTCATACGTTACAAATATAAGCGCAATGTTTGAATGCGTGCAGTATCTCTACATAAGAGAGTTGGCATTGGCACACTGTATCATCAATGAAAAAATATAAAATATTGCATAAAATAAAACAAAAACAATTGACTTTTTTAAATTAAAACATGTCATTTGTTGCAATGTTATTAAACCTAAACCTAAATGGCATTAAACCTCAATAATCATGATAAAAATGATACTGGGCTTAATATCCAACTTGTTATTTCCATCTTACTCCTGACTAAAATATTTTAGTATGTAAACAAACTTTTCTTATTACTTTTTCTTTACAGGGCAGAAAGGGGCGGGGCTCCATCTTTGTGTGGGCTTCAGGAAACGGTGGGCGGAGCCGTGATCACTGTTCATGTGATGGCTACACTAACAGCATCTACACCATCTCCATCAGCAGTACGGCAGAGAGCGGCCGTAAGCCCTGGTATCTGGAAGAGTGTTCCTCAACCCTCACCACCACCCACAGCAGTGGAGAAAATTATGACCGCAAAATCGTAAGTTACCAAGAAGAACGTTCAAAACTGCAGCTACATCACTGTATGTTTAACACACGACAATGCTGCTCTATTTTTACTGAATGCACTGTTTGCAAATAACAAAGCATCAGCATAACCTGTGAGAATTATGTTGTTTAGGGTTTGAAGATTCTGTAGTTTGTCTATCATGCTTGGATTCTGTATTATTGAGGGAAGAGATGAATCACTATTGGCGTTTTTCATTGCATAGTACCGCACAGGTTGGTTTGTGTCAGCTCATTTTTCTTTGGCTTGGTTAGCTTTAACATCGAGTTTAGTAGCACTTCAGAGTGGGAGGGATTATAGGCGTGTCGTTATATTTGCGCTGCCTACTGCTGTGACATCATACAAAAATTTGAGCGAGTATCGTTGGAATGCAGCGTTTCCCATACATTCATTTATTTGTCAGTCCATAACAAAATCTAAATTGACCACCACAAATAGATGTTTGCACATCGCGTTTATCACCACCACTTTCTCACACCCATAGCGTCAGTCATCGCGCTGAGCGGGGCCTCAATTTAGTTGCAAAAATGCCATGCATACATGCAGAAGAGTGCAATGTGGATGTGCCACCACAAACTGCAAGAAAAACACTGGTATGGTGTTCCTGATTCTCAGCCTGTGGAGTTTGGAAACTTACAACAAAGCACAGATGGCAACAGGTTTGCTCGAGACAGCATACGCATGAAGGTAAAGCTAATCTTGCATTTAGAGATGATGTTGGTAGTGACGATTCTTTCAGACCTACAGTGTTTTCAAGTCACTTTTGAGTATCAGTTCAGCTTGCTTGGAACCCCAACTGAGGTGGTACTTAAAAAGTACCGGGTACTATGTACTGTACCCAGTGGAAATGCCCCTAAAAGTGTGCTGAGCAGATCCGACCCCTGGGGAATTATGCAATGGAAAGCGCCATGGTTGACTAGTTCTCAACAACTATTCAGTAGTTGGACACATGGACACAGTAGTTGGTTTGATCTGCTACAGTATGTTGGTCAGTGTGTCACAAGACTGTCGTAATGTTAACCCTTTGCGGTTTACACACGCTTTCACACTTTTGTTTGAAGAGAGCTACAGACCGACAGCTCTTCTTGTCTCTCAGCTTGTCGTGAAGTGTCGTGCGACATTCCACATTGGCTTTTGAACTCCTTTCGCAAATACATGTTTACATACCGAAGCCAAGCACTGTGGTGCATTTGTATTTTTTTCATCTTGCAGTTCTTGGGTAATTCATCAGATGGATGCATTAATAATTTACAAAAAAACTAAAAATAAATTCCATTCAAATGCTTGACTGTCCTTCCTAATACCCCAGCTTCCAAAATGTAGCAAATAAAGGGTTATGGCTGTGACACCAATTCGCTATATTTATATTACAGGGGACAATCCATTTACACCTCTTTTACGAAACTAGCAAGACACTGTTATAATCAACAGACGTCCGTGGAAAGCCATTGGAAACAATGTAGTTTTGTTGTGTTTTTGTTATAATGGGAATTTTTTCGAGTTTTCGGCAACCAAAAATATTCAGCCGAAACGGCGAAAAAAGTATCTTTCTCGAGCACTTGAAATATATCCATATCTTCCATATATGTAATATTTTTGCTGTATTTATAAAGTGTGTGCGCACCTCTCACCCTAAACTGGTTGCTGTTTAAACGCGTCATCAAAAACTTAAAACATTTCACTTATTTGCCATTGTTTACCCCTTTTTTGGCCTGTTTTGCTTTTTTGGCCAAATAGTTTTGGCTTCTGAACATTTGATTTATCGCTACAGTTTTTATGCATCATGTTGCTCATAAAGCAACATGGATTTAAAGTACAAATACAATCTCAGTTTATGAGCTCCAATATTCATGGTGTAAATCTATGTAAAAAAAATTAATCAACAATAACTTTTTGTCTGTCTTTTCTATTTCTTTGTGTTTCTTGTTAGATCACTACAGATCTGAGACAGCGATGCACAGACAGTCACACTGGAACATCAGCATCAGCTCCAATGGCAGCAGGGATCATTGCTCTCGCTCTAGAGGCAAAGTAAGTGACTGAGATGAACCCGCCACCCGCTTTCAGTGCCCTATCTCTTATCTCTGGCAAGGTCAAAAAATTTAAATTTTTAACCACTAATTCAGTGGTTCTCAAACTTTTCGAAGTGTATGGGGGTAATTTTAGGCCAATATTATTGAAAATGGACAGAGTAAAAGTCACAAATAGATATTACAACTTGTAATCACAAAACGCAATCTACAAATAGATTAAAAATCCACAAACACAGTCCTTGTGATCCGCAAATGTAAAACAAGATCTACGAATCGTCTTTGTGATCCACAAATATAAAGCATGATTTACAAAAAGAAATCAGTGACTTGTACTTGAAAACCAGAATTTGAATGAATGTAAAGTGACTTCTTTGCAGATGAATATCATTTTCTATTTGTAGATTGTGTCACATTTGTTTTCAGAATTCTGACACTATTGTTTCGCTTTGGTGACAAAATAATGCCATAATCGTTGAAAATGAAGAGACTACAATTTGTAAACACGAAACAAATCTGCAAATAGGTTCCAAATCTGCAAACAAACTCCTCATGATCCGCAAATGTAAAACGAGATCTACAAATATATAAAAATCCACGAACAGACTCTTCATGACATACAAATATAAAATGCGATTTACAAATAGATTTAAAATCCGCAAACCAACTCTTTATGATTCACAAATTGAAATCATCGACTTGTACTTGACAAACAGAATTTAAATGAATGCAAAGTGATTTGTCTGCGCATGAGGGTCATTATTTGTTTGTAGATTGTGTTGCATTTGTTTTCAGAATTTTGGCACAACTGTTTCGCTGTTTTCCATTAAAAAAATCTACAAATGCCCTCCTCACAATTTGCAAACAAACACAGTCTAACTTGTATTTTTCAACCATTGTAAAAAGACATTCTTACACATTCTGTGCAAAGTTTAGCATGCAAGTGTTGAATCTGTGTTTGCAAATCACAGGGCATTCACGAATCCTTCTGCACAAGTCTACAGATCTTTTTGGCACTATCTTTCCGCAGAGTTTGTCACTACGATCCACGCGTGTAGTCAGCCAATCAGGGGTATTGCTTCAAAGTAATGCCACGCCCCCTCAATAAGCTCTTTTCAAAATAAAAGCTGGGCTCACTGCCATTTACCGTTGCCGGTGTTACAGCGCTGAAAGGCGGCCAGACCGCGTTATCGATATTATATTAATGATATTAAAGCATTTATGTATAGCATGGCAAATATGTAGCATTAACGTGAACTAGAACAACCCCTCGTTTAAGTTATTATCAGTGCCTGACAATTCAGCCGAGGTCATTAAATCGTTAAAAACACTGCATGAAGCGGTTTTATCCTTAAAACATCAGTGTCTCTTCAACGAACATTTGCCGAGCGTCAGCGAGCCAGCTGGATGGAGTGGAGCTGCTAAGGTGACGCAGCTAAAATAAAGCAAGCGGGTGCAACGATAATATTGGATGTAACTTGCCGTAATTAACAAAAACATGAGCCTTATTTGACAGCAGCACTTATTGAACTATTTGACCATATGCATTTGATATACATACCGTGACCGGAATGCACTTACAAATCGCGCTGTTATTAGAAACATTTAACTGTTTCCAGACTGAGCATGGAGACAAACAAGCGCAAGCCGTTTATAGAAGCAGCTGCCTGTCAGCGTGTACGGAATGAAGTCAAAACGGTCTCGGTTTTTAGACCGGCAGTCTGCCTGTGCCATTCCACCCTAATCCGGACTGCAAATTACATGTTAATATTATATCCACCATTTACAATCCTTCCTTTAAGGTCTGTTCTGCTTTTAACAGCTCAAAGCTATTACTCTCTGTAGCTTTCGAGTCCGTTGTAGGCTACAGGTAAATTTTGCAGTTGTTTTAGTTAACTTTGCAGAGCATTTTATTGTCGGAAATGGTCCTGGGCTGGGTTTTCCTATAACGATTGAATTTAGCACTCAAGAGTGCTTTCTACAAGGTAAAACGATCGCTCGCAGCTGGGTTTTAAGTGCTACTAACGAGTCGCTATCCCTTTGTCAAGTGCTGAAATGTCACTTACTGAATAACTCGTAATTGTAGCAGAAGCTTGTTTAGGCTAATGATCTTCAGCCGATGTGCACTAATATTTTTTAAAATATTATTAATTATTTTTCAATGACTTATTAAATGTTTTAATAATTTGTGCATCATGAAATATTCTTTTTTCATATTTAGTTAGGACTCGTCCCACTGCGCAATGCCTTCTGCATTTTATAATATAGTTTAGATTTTTCTTTTTATTTGTTGTTTATTATCTATGTTTATTTATTATTAAGGATTATTGCATTGTACCGTAAATATTTATTTGGTTTCTTTAATCAGATGCCATACCCTTCAAAAAAATATTTTTTTACTGTAGCCTAGATGAATTATAGCAGCAATTGGTAGGAACCATTTATCAATTTGCTAGTACCAACTTTTACCAAAATTGTACCAAATACGTTTTCCTTCTTAATTAATTTATGTTTAGTCATTTAAATTTCATTTCTCGTTGGAATTTTAAATATATTATATTAAAGTAATTTAAACAAATAAACAAAGAAAAAAAACCCCAATAAATAAATATAGCCTACATTTAAAACATTACATTATCGTTATTGCAGGAGTGCAATTTGCTGGTTGTCCTGCAGTAGACCTTGTAACACTGCTGTCTTACGATGCACTTATAAATTAACGATTACTCCAGAGCACTCGTAGATCTACGATGATTTTCGAGTGCTACTTAAGCTACAAAGCTTTTGGGAAACGGCCCATAATTCTAAGATGAATTTTAAGATTGTTTTTACGATCTACTTAGCGATGCTTTTGGGAAACCCAGCCCTGCTCGTTTGGAATTTGCCTGGCGCACAGCTCTAGTCAGAAAGATTAAAAGGCGGGCTTTGTTTTTAAAAAATGTAATGCATTTCTTGATACTACAATAATGAACAAGTCACCCATTTATCAAGTATCGAATCATTATTTTCACTTAATCCTTTTTGCTTTTTACAAAAGTAGAATAGGCACGCATATTCTGCATTTATCCAAAATTATGACTGTGGCATGAAGAAACTTTCCTATTTTAGTGAAAAATAAATAAGTTCTTTTGCTATTATTACGTAGCATATATTGATGATTTTTAATAACAAATATGACCGTTTTAAACAAACTAAGTACACTGATAAAAATAATATGAAAAAAATTATACGCTGGATTTACTAAAAAAAAAAATACAGTGCATCATTTTTACATACACTTTTTAAAAGTAAGTTTTACATTGAATTTAAGCCTTTGCAATTTAAGCAATTGCAATGTTTAAGTAAGTTTTACATGGAGAAGCAATTAGGCCTACTAAAAATTCCATGTAAAATTTACTTTAAAAAGTGGATGCAAAAATGATGCACTATATTTTTAAGTTAATACAGCCTATTATTTTTTTATAATTATTTAATTTCCTTCTCACAAATTTTACATGATAAAATTTAGGAATTAACTAAATGATGTGTTAATCTAGAATTACTCACATTTTTGCATTATTTTCTACTCAAAAATAGTTTTTCTTTTAACCTATTTTTTATATAATTGACTAATTTTATTTAGTTAAATTTACTAAGCCACAAAACATTTTTTACAGTGTAAAATAAGAAAAACGAAGTAGATAAAACCGCATACCCAGCTAGACACTCAAATCGAGCTAGGCACTCAAATCGAGTCAAAACAGTCTTGGCTTTTAGACCCGCAGTCTGCAATCCACCCTCACCCGGACTGCAGGTGACATGTTAAAATTATTCCACCCGTTACATCAAATTATTCCCCCCCTCCCCTTCATTGTCCCCCAACCCTACCACCAGTGAATAAATAAATACATTAAATAAAAACAAGCACTTTAAACAAAAAGCACACAGAATTCTTTTTTTGGTTTTTAACTGAATTCTAAACACTAAAGTTAATTCCTTAAAGTTAATTAAGGGTTAATCCCTAGTCCTCCCCTCGCGAGTTGTTTTTTGTTCAGGGCCTAAATGTGCATTGAAATATAGTTGATGTATTTCATAAAATTAATAAAAGATATACAATTATAAATTATTGTTGAATTATCCCTTTTTCCAAGTATGTCATTATGCACAATGTATCAAACTTTGAAAATGAAACAAAAACAATAACTTAAAAGTCCTTTTAAAAGCAGTAGTTATTAATGACATAACTGCATATACTGTACATTGTATATTTTGCACGTTTCTCATCCTCTTTTTAATCCTGCTTGACTGAAGGCTTCCGTTAGAACGTTTCTCGTTTGTCGTAAGGTTTTTGTACATTAAAGCTGTTGAGTTTCTCCCGCGGACTTTTCCCCCTCGCGCTCGGGCACGCTGTCTGCACGCTGTATATGAACTTGAACGCACCGCCTAAAGTCGAGGGCAGGGCGAACACTTCTAGTTCTAAACAGGTTAACTGAAAGCACAATGACATTAAATGAGCTGACGCCTATTTCGTTTTTTTTTTTTCGCAGACGCGCACAGCTCCAGTCAGGACATATTAGCCAGTTTTGTATATCAGTAGGTTCCAAACTATTGCAACCCCATACGTATTTACAAGACCTACATTTTTTTATAGAAATATAGGGGAAAACACATTTGTTCCCTTTTAGTAGTTTTTTAACAAGTTTACTTAAATAATATTAAAATATAGGGTTGCACAATTATGGCAAAATCATAATTGTTTAGGCTACTGTATTTGCACTGAATTGGAAATGATATATTAGAAAAATACAATGAATTTTCAAGGCTGCAGAGAACAGTATAGTAGATATGGCTACTGAGGATTTAATTATATTATTTTAATAGTCAGCGAGTCCCACTCCGGCCCTCATTTTGAGTGTCTAGCTGGGTGCACATTTTTACCGACTTTCTTTTTCTTATTTTGGTAAAAAATTAACAAGTTCTATTATTATGTAGCATGATTTTTTTTATAACAAATATGACTGACTTATTCATTGGCAAATGCAGAACAATGAGGAGAAAGCAAAGGTAGGCTACACGCCTTTCTCCCTTATATGATTAAAGGCTTAACTGTCATTTTTAAAACGAAAGCACATGCTTGTCAAATTTATGCTGGGCTGGATAAATGCAGAATCAACAATATCTTAATTTTTTTTCGATTTATTTGTTCGTATTCATTGACCCTTTTTTTTCTTGTGCCAATAGCACGGTTGTCTTTTTCCTGTCACTCAGCACGAATTTCTATAGCCTATATTGTTTTCCATGAACACAAATACATATATCAAATACTGCCTGACGAAATTTTTTGACCGAGCCAGCATAAATTTGACAAGCATAAACAATCCGCTTTCGGTTTAAATTTGTTTTTAAATTAAATACATTTTAAAATTACATTTAGCTTATGTTCCCCATGATTAATCTTCTCATCGCAAGGAAGAGGCGTGTCGCCTATGTTCTACACGTTCCTTGTTGTTCTGCATTTGCCAATAAATAAATAAATAAATAAATAGGCTACTTAGTTTGTTTAAAACTGTCATATTTGCTAGATAATAATAGCAAAATAACTTATTTATTTATCACTAAAGGAAGGTTCCTTCAACGCCACAGTCATAAATTTGATTAAATTCAGAATATGCCTGCCTATTCTACTTTTTGTAAAATGCAAAAGGGATTAAGTGAAAATAATTAATCAATACTTGATAAATGGATAGCCTAATCAGTCCTGACTAGAGCTGTGTGCCAGTCACATTCCAAACGAACAGGGCTGGGTTTCCCGATAACGATTAAACTTAGCACTTAAGAGCGCTTTCTACGAGCTACTTAACGAACATTCGTTGTTCATTTACGTGCGTTTCCCAAAGATGCACGTATAACGATCGCTCGCAACTGGGTAATGCAATAATCCTTAATAATAAATAAACATAGATAATAAACAACAAATAAAAAGAAAAATCTAAACTATATTATAAAATGCAGAAGGCATTGCGCAGTGGGACGAGTCCTAACTAAATATGAAAAAAGAATATTTCATGATGCACAAATTATTAAAACATTTAATAAGTCATTGAAAAATAATTAATAATATTTTAAAAAATATTAGTGCACATCGGCTGAAGATCATTAGCCTAAACAAGCTTCTGCTACAATTACGAGTTATTCAGTAAGTGACATTTCAGCACTTGACAAAGGGATAGCGACTCGTTAGTAGCACTTAAAACCCAGCTGCGAGCGATCGTTTTACCTTGTAGAAAGCACTCTTGAGTGCTAAGTTCAATCGTTATAGGAAAACCCAGCCCAGGACCATTTCCGACAATAAAATGCTCTGCAAAGTTAACTAAAACAACTGCAAAATTTACCTGTAGCCTACAACGGACTCGAAAGCTACAGAGAGTAATAGCTTTGAGCTGTTAAAAGCAGAACAGACCTTAAAGGAAGGATTGTAAATGGTGGATATAATATTAACATGTAATTTGCAGTCCGGATTAGGGTGGAATGGCACAGGCAGACTGCCGGTCTAAAAACCGAGACCGTTTTGACTTCATTCCGTACACGCTGACAGGCAGCTGCTTCTATAAACGGCTTGCGCTTGTTTGTCTCCATGCTCAGTCTGGAAACAGTTAAATGTTTCTAATAACAGCGCGATTTGTAAGTGCATTCCGGTCACGGTATGTATATCAAATGCATATGGTCAAATAGTTCAATAAGTGCTGCTGTCATATAAGGCTCATGTTTTTGTTAATTACGGCAAGTTACATCCAATATTATCGTTGCACCCGCTTGCTTTATTTTAGCTGCGTCACCTTAGCAGCTCCACTCCATCCAGCTGGCTCGCTGACGCTCGGCAAATGTTCGTTGAAGAGACACTGATGTTTTAAGGATAAAACCGCTTCATGCAGTGTTTTTAACGATTTAATGACCTCGGCTGAATTGTCAGGCACTGATAATAACTTAAACGAGGGGTTGTTCTAGTTCACGTTAATGCTACATATTTGCCATGCTATACATAAATGCTTTAATATCATTAATATAATATCGATAACCCGGTCTGGCCGCCTTTCAGCGCTGTAACACCGGCAACGGTAAATGGCAGTGAGCCCAGCTTTTATTTTGAAAAGAGCTTATTGAGGGGGCGTGGCATTACTTTGAAGCAATACCCCTGATTGGCTGACTACACGCGTGGATCGTAGTGACAAACTCTGCGGAAAGATAGTGCCAAAAAGATCTGTAGACTTGTGCAGAAGGATTCGTGAATGCCCTGTGATTTGCAAACACAGATTCAACACTTGCATGCTAAACTTTGCACAGAATGTGTAAGAATGTCTTTTTACAATGGTTGAAAAATACAAGTTAGACTGTGTTTGTTTGCAAATTGTGAGGAGGGCATTTGTAGATTTTTTTAATGGAAAACAGCGAAACAGTTGTGCCAAAATTCTGAAAACAAATGCAACACAATCTACAAACAAATAATGACCCTCATGCGCAGACAAATCACTTTGCATTCATTTAAATTCTGTTTGTCAAGTACAAGTCGATGATTTCTATTTGTGAATCATAAAGAGTTGGTTTGCGGATTTTAAATCTATTTGTAAATCGCATTTTATATTTGTATGTCATGAAGAGTCTGTTCGTGGATTTTTATATATTTGTAGATCTCGTTTTACATTTGCGGATCATGAGGAGTTTGTTTGCAGATTTGGAACCTATTTGCAGATTTGTTTCGTGTTTACAAATTGTAGTCTCTTCATTTTCAACGATTATGGCATTATTTTGTCACCAAAGCGAAACAATAGTGTCAGAATTCTGAAAACAAATGTGACACAATCTACAAATAGAAAATGATAATCATCTGCAAAGAAGTCACTTTACATTCATTCAAATTCTGGTTTTCAAGTACAAGTCACTGATTTCTTTTTGTAAATCATGCTTTATATTTGTGGATCACAAAGACGATTCGTAGATCTTGTTTTACATTTGCGGATCACAAGGACTGTGTTTGTGGATTTTTAATCTATTTGTAGATTGCGTTTTGTGTTTACAAGTTGTAATATCTATTTGTGACTTTTACTCTGTCCATTTTCAATAATATTGGCATCATATTACCCCCATAGAAGTGCCCCTTTTTGTGTATGGTGCATCCCTTCGCAGCCTCCCCCAAAGAAAATTGATTGCATAAATCTCAAACTTAAAATTTGAATGAAACAAAACATTAAATGATGCAATGTAGGGCTGTTGGCCGGTAGCTACAGTATATATTTTTGTGGTTTGATTACACAGAATTTATGATAATGTAATGTATTTAATAAAATGTCATAAAACTGAGGCCCCCCTGGCACCATCTCACACCCCCCAAGGGGGGCCTGCCACCCAGTATGGAAACCACTGCACTAATCAATGCTATAAATAGTGATGGATTTTATAAATATCAATCAGGGCAGTTTTCTTTTGGGCTGCCACTTGAACTCACTGGCCTGGGACAAAATTTTAAGGGTGGACCCCATTTTCTATTTACTTGGCAACACACAGTGTTTTGTGGGACCAGGACTATATCTATGTTAATGGTCTGAGTTGACTGGGGAGAAAGCTATGCATTGTGTGTTTGTGCATTTGTTTTATATTTTTGGTCTGGGGGGGTGATGGTGGTGTTGTGTTTAACTCTTTCACCGCCAGCGTTTTTAAAAAAAGTTGCCAGCCAGCGCCAGCGTTTTTCATGATTTTCAGTTTAATGCCTTCCAGAAAATGTTCTTCTTTAAATATATAAACATACAATATACCAAATGAAAGAACAGACCCTCTGCTTTCAAACAAAAAAAACGGTTTCATCCTACCTTCAGTGGTTCTTTTGTAATCAGCTTTTGAATATGGGTAGGTTTCTGCAAAAACACCACATTTTGAGCAAAAAGCAGAGATAATTCAATTTTTGTGACGGACTTTTCATAGAGATCCCATTCAGAGCGATCTTTAAAACAGACACGGACATGCAGCCGCTTGCCATAGGGCAATACTTCCGGGTTTAAAAAGTTGCGGAAGGGCGCCACCTGGTGGATAATAGCGGTATTGCGGAAAGACTGAAAATCTCGTCATTGGCAGGGAAGCGTTTTCTCTTAATTGACGAGATATCTCGTCAATGGCGGGGAAAGCGTTAAAGATGCCATTCATTGCTCATTAATTTGATGTGCAATGAAACTATGCCCTGTTGTTATTGAGCGTTCTATGTTTATGTTAATAGTGGTTATTACTGAGACAAACACTATTGCTTATACTTGGGCTTGTAAACTCCTAAAACATTGATTCCCAAGGAACAAACAAACTGATAAAATGTATACCTTGTAATGCACTGTAGGTCTATTTGGATAAGTACCTGCCAAAAGCATAAATTCACATTGAAGGAGTTACCCAAGCACATGCAGGGCCAGACATAAGGGTGGGTTATTTTAACTTGGGTCAGTACACAATAATTCAGAACACACTTGCAGAGCTATAATTTACTCTAGAAACCTTAGCAACTTCATAGCAACACCCTAGAAACCACCCACATCACCCTAGTCTGTGGTAACGCTCGCACTGGCTCATGCTTCTCACATTTTGAAATATTAAAATCTGGTATGTTTGGGTATTATTACTTTTATTAATTTTACTTATTTGAATGTATGTATTTGCTTTTGTCTCACAGTCCTTTCCTGACATGGAGAGATGTACAGCACATTATTGTGAAGACTTCTCGCGCTGGTCATCTCAGCGCTCCTGATTGGAAAACTAATGCAGCTGGTTATAATGGTAACAGCATTTTTTTAAAAGAGCTGTCTTGTTCCATTGATTCAGAAGTTTTAGTTGATTATATTTAAAGGTCAGTGGCCTCTTGGGCCTCCTTTTACCCAGAAAACCTGCTTGTGCTGTTTCCAAGTACAGACTGCTTGAAAAGCTGTACAGTTGTAGACACAGTTGTCTAGATTTAGATGATAACTGTATGGTTGTAGAGCGGGTTGTCTAGATTCAGGACGATAACTGTATGGTTGTAGGCGTGGTTGTCTAGATTAGGGGTGAGAACTGTACTGTTGTCTAGATTCAGGACGATAGCTGTACAGTTGTAGAAGCAGTTGTCTAGATTCAGGATGATAACTGTAAGGTTGTAGGCGTGGTTGTCTAGATTCAGGACGATAGCTGTACAGTTGTAGACACCGTTGTCTAGATTCAGGACGATAACTGTAAGGTTGTAGGCGTGGTTGTCTAGATTAGGGGTGAGAACTGTACTGTTGTCTAGATTCAGGACGATAGCTGTACATTTGTAGACACAGTTGTCTAGATTCAGGACGATAACTGTATGGTTGTAGGCGTGGTTGTCTAGATTAGGGGTGAGAACTGTACTGTTGTCTAGATTCAGGACGATAGCTGTACAGTTGTAGAAGCAGTTGTCTAGATTCAGTATGGTAGATGTATGGCTGTAGACGTGGTTGTCTAGATTCAGGACGGTAGCTCTACGGCTGTAGACGCGGTTGTCTAGAATCAGGACGATAGCTGTACGGTTGTAGAAGCGGTTGTCTAGATTCAGGATGATAACTGTATGGTTGTAGACATGGTTGTCTAGATTCAGGACGGTAGATGTACGGCTGTAGACGTGGTTGTCTAGATTCAGGACGGTAGCTATACGGCTGTAGACGCAGTTGTCTAGAATCAGGACGATAGCTGTACGGTTGTAGAAGCGGTTGTCTAGATTCAGGATGATAACTGTATGGTTGTAGACATGGTTGTCTAGATTCAGGACGGTAGATGTACGGCTGTAGACGTGGTTGTCTAGATTCAGGACGATAACTCTACGGTTGTAGACGCCCTTGTCTAGATTCGGGACGATAACTCTACGGTTGTAGACGCCGTTGTCTAGAGTCAGGACAATAGCTGTACGGTTGTAGACACGGTTGTCTAGATTCAGGACAATAGCTGTAAGGTTGTAGACACGGTTGTCTAGATTCAGGACAATAGCTGTAAGGTTGTAGACGCGGTTGTCTAGTTTTAGGAGGATAGGTGTACAGCTGTAGACGCTGTTGTCTAGATTCAGGATGATAGCTATATGGCTGTAGACGCAGTTGTCTAGAATCAGGACGATAGCTGTACGGTTGTAGAAGCGGTTGTCTAGATTCAGGATGATAACTGTATGGTTGTAGACATGGTTGTCTAGATTCAGGACGGTAGATGTACGGCTGTAGACGTGGTTGTCTAGATTCAGGACGATAACTCTACGGTTGTAGACGCCCTTGTCTAGATTCGGGACGATAACTCTACGGTTGTAGACGCCGTTGTCTAGAGTCAGGACAATAGCTGTACGGTTGTAGACACGGTTGTCTAGATTCAGGACAATAGCTGTAAGGTTGTAGACACGGTTGTCTAGATTCAGGACAATAGCTGTAAGGTTGTAGACGCGGTTGTCTAGTTTTAGGAGGATAGGTGTACAGCTGTAGACGCTGTTGTCTAGATTCAGGATGATAGCTGTACGGTTGTAGACGCTGTTGCCTAGATTCAGAATGATAGCTATACGGTTGTAGATGCCTTTGTCTAGATTTAGGATGATAACTTTACGGTTGTAGACGCAGATGTCTAGATGCAGGAGAATAATGCATTTATAGATGGTATTGTCTAGAATCTAGATTTAGGAAAATAACTGTACAGTTACAAATGCAGGAGAAAACTGTACAGTTATAGATATAGTTGTCTAGATTCAGACAAATACCTGTACAGTTATAGATATATTTGTCTAGAATGAGAAAAATACCTGTACAATTATAGATATAGTTGTCTAGATAAAGGAAAATAACTACAGTTATAGTTGGAAAGGAAAATAGCTGTACCGTTAGCTGTACACCAAAGCGTTTAAATGTGGCTGTAAAACGTCAGGCGGATGCCAATTGTGAGCACTTCCCAGCGTTCATTCAGCTAAGCACTTTGGTTGCTATGATACTGAACTGTTTTGTTTATCAGTTGTTGTAAGCTGTGACTGTTGGTTGTTGTGATATTTGTCCCGCCCCTCCTGCACTATGATTGGACGGCCAAGTGAAAAGTGACATTGACAAGCTAAATGTTTCACCAAAAATTGAAAAAAACATTTAGCGGTGGGCATGAAAAAAACTGACAAAACCCAGTGCTTTCATTGGAAACAATTGAAAACATACACCAGCTGCAGACGTAAATGCCTTGGTGTACACACCCCTTAGAGATATAGTTGTCTACATCCAAGAAAATAGCTACAGTTATAGTTGTTTAGGAGCAGGAAAATAGCTATAGATATAGTTGTTTTAGTATAAAAACTGTACAGCAATAAACACAGATGCAGAAAAAATAATACATGTTATTAGATCACTTAAAGCATGGTAAACTCACGATTAGTGGTAATTCTGGTGTTTATAGCAAATCTAAATGTGCATATTCTTACAGTGAGTCACCTCTATGGCTTTGGGCTGATGGATGCGGAGGCCATGGTGAAGGAAGCAGAGCGCTGGAAACAAGTTCCTTCTCAGCACATCTGTGTCGAGAATGCAGATAAACAGATCAGGTACACACTATAGCTCTTTAACATAGGACTTGGTAGTTAAGTTATATAATCTGAAGTAAAACTCTTTTCTCCCTCTAGAACTATCCGTCCAGAACACGTTGTGCGGTCCGTTTACAAAGCAACAGGGTGCACGGATAATGCAAACCATCATGTTATTTATTTGGAGCATGTCGTTGTACGTATAACTATTACGCACCCACGAAGAGGAGACCTGTCAATCAACTTAACCTCTCCATCAGGGACAAAATCACAGCTGCTCGCCAACAGGTAAACCATTTATCTACAGTTAAGAGTGACGAACTATGGCACAACTCAACCAAATGATCATTGATCCTGTATACACTGCTTCTTATTTTCATTTGGTGTCAACACATTTGCATTCAGTTGTTTCTTCCTTGTAAATTCCAATATAATCAATAAAATGTACAGTTTGTTAAAGATGGCAATATATTAGATACATATACAATATGTTTTTGTCTGTATCACAGGCTCTTTGATCACTCAATGGAGGGCTTTAAAAACTGGGAATTCATGACAACTCACTGCTGGGGAGAGAAAGCCGCTGGAGACTGGATACTGGAGATCTATGACTCTCCCTCTCAACTTAGGAGTCAGAAAGCACCAGGTAGTTCCTCCAAAATAGTATACATAGTATATAAATATAAACTCTGGTTAAAACGTCAGTATTATTGGTTCAAATTGTAATTGTAACTTTTAGGAAAGCTGAAAGAGTGGTCCTTGGTGCTATATGGCACCTCCGTGCACCCGTACTCCTTACGCAGCGACAGGTCTCGCTCAGTGGCCGAGCCTCAGCCAGAGGAAGAATACAGTGAGGACTATGTTGGTAATGCTTTCTTATTGTTGTTCTGCACTTCACTAAGTGCAAGTGTAAACCATCTGAATTCATCTGTTTTTGTTTTCTCACACAAGGCCCCTGCCACCCTGAATGTGGGGACAACGGATGCGAGGGGCCGGGACCTCAGCAGTGCATTACCTGTCTGCATTACTTCCTCAAGTTTAAGAATAACACCAGGTAGACTGCTGACACATCCCAAGTTAATGTTGTACTTCAATGTTTGTGCACAACTACACTCCCAGAACTATTTCTTGACAAGGTTTTGGCAAAGGGATGTATCTGTAATATGTTAAACAGCTTTAACAGTGCTACAAGTTTTGGCAGGAAGGACAGTGTGCCAGACTTCTTGTTTAAAACCCCTTAAATTCTGCGGACCTGCCAGTGGGTCCAAAACGGCATCATCAAAAAAATTTTACATTTATAAGTTGTCAAGCACACAGTTTTCTGTAAAATAAGACAATTTTTATCAATTCACTCCAAATTATTTGGGTAGATGACCCTTTTAAATTCAAGCATGCCCAATTCTGCAAAAAATCTGATTATACTGCAGCGCATATTAGTTTGAATATACCTGAAGCTTCTTGATTTTTACTTTTTTACCTGGCTCCCTTAAATTCTTGATTCTGATTGGTCAGTCATTCTTCATTCAAATATTAATGTATAATGACCACAAAAAACGTCCCATGCAACCAATTTTCTACAAAACAATTATAGATTAATTTCTTAAGTCATTATGCATCTCGCATATTAAAAAAAAATATATTTATTTTTATTAGAGCTGGGCATAGATTAATATAGATTACTCTCATACAAAAAAAAAGAAATTTTTTGCATAACATATGAGTTTGTGGTGTGTAATTATTATGTATATATAAATACACAAACATTCATGTATGTATTTAAGAAGCATTTACATGTGTATATATATTTTTATTTATATTTTAATATATTCTAAATTATATATAAATAAAAAAACGACATTTAAATATAAATACATTTAAGAAATGTTTTATGTATGTGTGTGTGTTTAAATATACATAATACACAACTCGTATATTATGCAAAAAATTACTTTTATTTTGTATGAGATTAATCTAGATTCATCTATGCCCAGCCCTAATTTTTATGTTAGTAGCTATTAACCTTTATAATGTTCAGTAATGCAAAATTAAACTGTACACTTAAAATATAGATTATACGATAACACTTTACAATAAGGTTGTATTTGTTTACATTTGTTAATGCATTAGCTAACATAAACTAACAATGAACAATAATTCTAAGTATTTATTCATCTTAGTTCATGTTAATTTCAGCATTTATTGGATACACTTTTAAAACTAAAAGTTGTAACTCTGTTAACATTAGTTAATGTACAATGAACTAACATGAACAATTGTATTGGCATCAGTGTTGGGGAAAGTTACTTTTAAAAGTAAAGCATTACAATATTAAGTTACTCCCCAAAAAACTAACTAATTGCGTTACTTAGTTACTTCTCATGGAAAGTAATGCTTAAGTTACTTTTAAGTTACTTTTTCTTACTTGGCTAAGGCTTGATCTCTTTCAGGCTTTGCAGGTGTTTTATGACAGAGAAATTTCATGCATATTTCTTTCACAAAAATGACAAGCTCTGGCCTGCCATCTTCGTTTCCGGCTATAACTGTTTCCAGTCAGCCGCGACACATAGAGTGCCAACACCGCAGGTGTGCATTATTTTATTATAATTCAAAGGACCCGAGACAATTATTCCTCGGTTACCACAAACATCGCGCTGGTGCTTATTTTTAAGACACTTGATGGGTTAGGTGTGCGGTTTACAGAAAAATAATCAACACCCATGGAATATTTCTCGACCAATCAGAATAAAGCATTCAACAGGCCCGTGGTATAAATTCAGTTAAATTAAGTACATAATTTTTTTGAATCAAATTAATTAAACGGAAAAGTTACTTAATCGTTACTTCAGAAAAGTAATATTATTACGTAATGCAAGTTACTTGTAATGCGTTACCCCCAACACTGATTGGCATGAACTAACATTAAAGGGATAGTTCACCCAAAAATCATTTGACAGAAAAACCTGTATGAATTTTCTGTTTTTGATGAAAACAAAAGAAGATATTTTGATAAATGATGGTAAGCACACAGCTGATTGTAACCATTGACTTCCATAGTAGTAAAATAAATATGAGTACCGTCAACTGTGTATTGTTTACCATCATTTATCAAAATATCTTCATCATTTATCACAATAATACTTCCATAATATTTGTTTTCCTACGATGGAAGTCATTGGTTACAATCAGATGTGTGCTTTCATCATTAATCATAATATCTTCCTTTGTGTTCATCAAAATAAAAAACTCTCAAGTTTAGAAAATAATGACAGAATTTGGATTTTTGGATGAACTGAAGATGAAAAAGATAAATAAATGCTGCTTATTTTAAAAGTGTTACTAATTATCCCTTACTTTTCAATACTTTGTTTTCTTTTCATTGCCAAATTTGGAGACAAAAGGCTTTAAGATTAATTAACCTCTATAAAAACACCAGGGCACATGCTGACAACAGCTGCGCATCTGCATAACACATCACAGATTTACATATCCCAGACTGTGTGCGTCTGTGCGCGCACTCGCATGTCTTGATTACATTTATAGATTTAGTTTTCTCAGGCAGCCAGAATTGCACAAGCCATCTGCAGCTGATGGCTTTCTCAGACCTCATACTCTTGCCTTTGTTTCCTGGTGAATGTGTTTCCTCATGGCTGCCAGATGTTGATTTTTCTGGTCTCATGTGGCTCTTCCTGTCTGTGTCTGTCTCTCTGCTTTTGTCTTTCCATCCCCGTCTGCACGTCTCTCAGGATGTGCGTACCCGAGTGTCCGTCTGGATTTTTCCGGGACGATAAGAAGCGTTGTAAGAAGTGCTCTCCCCAGTGCGAGTCTTGCGTTGGCAGTCGCAGCGATCAGTGTTCCACCTGCCGTCCGGGGTATTACCTGCTGGAGGGAGCCAACACCTGCATCCTCGGCTGCCCAGATGGCTTCTACCTGGATCTCGGCAAGTCCATTCTCATTTCATGTCACTACCGAAAAACTCACAGGCTTATTGATTGAAGATTAGATTTTTTTTGGATTACCGCTCCTCAGTAGCTTTAGCATTATAGCTTAATGCTAATTTCAGTACCGTGACGTTTCCTGGGGTTGCATGTGTATGGTTCTTCATTTGCAGCGCATATTGAGTTTCTGCACGAGAGCGCCCTCTGGCTTTTGGTTGTAGCGGCATTTCACCATAATTCATTGAGAAGCATAGCAAGCATCATCATCCAATCAATCGGAGCATCTCTAGTTAATATAAACTCAACATTTTTAATAATGATCCGATTTTTTTCTATAGGGCACTGCATTTACTGTATAATCGCATTGATGTCGCTTTAAATGAGTTAATTACATTATTGTGTTTCACTTGAGACCTAACGCAACATTTTCTCCCACAGACTCCAACATGTGTCGGAAATGCAACGAACATTGCAAGAAATGTACCTCAGCGAACATTTGCACAGAATGCAAGAATGGGCTCAGGTAATTCTCACACGTTCTTACTGTCGCAAATACAACATTCAACCTCGCACGTTTTTTGCTGTTTGGATTTAAACTGAAATATAGTCAAAATCTTGGGCTCCTTCCGTAAGCAAGCTGAGTCTCGGATAAAACTAAACTCCAATGGTAAGGTCACACTGACTAAACTGTAAAATATTGCTGGAAACTTCCTGTTATACACGTTGTCAAGCGCTTAGGTTCAGGTCTATGCTGAAATGCAGTCTCTAGTGAGCGATTCTGCTTTTTCTATGAAGATAAAGGAGTAAGAGAGAGAGATGGAAAAACAAAGAGAAAAGGAAAAACAGGTCATGGCACAATATAATGCAGAGCAGCTGGTTTCTGTGAATGGTTTTGAAATATATTCCAGGACTTCTCTGAATTCACCACGAAGGATTTTCACCCACTTCTTTCGACTTTAATCCACCTTTGTTGATCTTTTCAGGCTTGTTTAGACTACGGCAGGTATGAAATGAGTTTGAGCTCAGGGTAATCTTTGCGCCTGATATATTTTTATAATTGCAAATTTTGTATTTATTACCAATATTCCTTTTTTTTTTTGCTGTTTGATGAAGTCTTATACAGAGAGTCTCTTTGCTGACTCTAAACATCCCCAGCCCCAATAATTGTGTTTTTTCCACCTGTAAATGTCCAAAAAATCACTTCTTTGCACTGAAGTAAACCATAGAGCTATTTCGCAAGATATTGTGTATTGTCCTCAGCTTTTTATTATCAACATAATTCCCATTGTAGATGTTTGCCAACGATCAATAAGCTTCGGTTTATTCTGGCACGAACACGCAGTCGGCACCACGTCACACAGTGTTGACGACAAAGCAATCCCATCAAACTGAATTTTCTGTTTATTGTAATATTAAAGTCTCAAACACTCATGTTTAGATGGTGCTCTATCCAGTTATCCAGGGTCTTTTCTTCTTATTTTTCACAATTATGAGAAACACTGTTATGCAACTTCTGAACAGGATTTGTTTTTTCCAAATGTTAAAGGGATGGTTTACCCAGAAATAAAAATTCTATCATCATTTACTCATCCAGTTGTTCCAAACCTGGATACATTTCTTTGTTTTGCCCAGAATGTTTGTAGCCAAGCAGAGTTGGGGCACCATTGACTTCAGTTGTATAGATGGATAGATATAGATGAATAAATATACGGATAGATGGATAAATAGATAAATTAATGGATATGGATGGATGGATGGATGGATGGATGGATGGGTTTATGGATGGATGGATGGATGGGTGGATGGATAAATATAGATATATAAATGGATGGATGGACAGATGATAGATGGATGGAAAGATAGATATGGATGGATAGATGGATGGATGGATGGATGGATGGATGGATATATGGATTGTTATATAAGTTGATGGATGGATATATGGATGGATGGATGGATATATGGATGGATAGATAGATAAATGGATGGATGGACAGATGATAGATAGAAGGATGGATAGATATATAGATAGCTAAATGGATGGATGGACGGATGATAGATAGAAGGATGGATAGATAAATGGATGGATGGATTGATAAAGATGGATGGATATATGGATTGTTATATAAGTAGATTGATGGATGGATGGATGGATGGATGGATGGATGGATGGATGGATGGATGGATGGATGGATGGATGGATGGATAATGGATAGATGGATGGATGGATGGGTGGATAGATAAATATAGATAGATAAATGGATGGATGGACAGATGATAGATGGATGGAAAGATAGATATGGGTGGATAAATGGATGGATGGATATATGGATTGTTATATAAGTGGATGGATGGATGGATGGATGGATATATGGATGGATAGATAGATAAATGGATGGATGGACAGATGATAGATAGAAGGATAGATAGATATATAGATAGCTAAATGCATGGATGGACGGATGATAGATAGAAGGATGGATAGATATATGGATAGATAAATGGATGGATGGATTGATAAAGATGGATGGATATATGGATTGTTATATAAGTAGATTGATAGATGGATGGATGGATGGATGGATAAATGGATGGATAAATTGATGGATGGATGGATGGATGGGTGGATAGATAAATATAAATAGATAAATGGATGGATGGACAGATGATAGATGGATGGAAAGATAGATATGGGTGGATAAATGGATGGATGGATATATGGATTGTTATATAAGTGGATGGATGGATATATGGATGGATGGATGGATGGATATATGGACAGATGATAGATGGATGGAAAGATAGATATGGGTGGATAAATGGATGGATGGATATATGGATTGTTATATAAGTGGATGGATGGATGGATGGATGGATATATGGATGGATAGATAGATAAATGGATGGATGGACAGATGATAGATAGAAGGATAGATAGATATATAGATAGCTAAATGCATGGATGGACGGATGATAGATAGAAGGATGGATAGATATATGGATAGATAAATGGATGGATGGATTGATAAAGATGGATGGATATATGGATTGTTATATAAGTAGATTGATAGATGGATGGATGGATGGATGGATAAATGGATGGATAAATTGATGGATGGATGGATGGATGGGTGGATAGATAAATATAAATAGATAAATGGATGGATGGACAGATGATAGATGGATGGAAAGATAGATATGGGTGGATAAATGGATGGATGGATATATGGATTGTTATATAAGTGGATGGATGGATATATGGATGGATGGATGGATGGATATATGGACAGATGATAGATGGATGGAAAGATAGATATGGGTGGATAAATGGATGGATGGATATATGGATTGTTATATAAGTGGATGGATGGATATATGGATGGATGGATGGATGGATATATGGATGGATAGATAGATAAATGGATGGATGGACAGATGATAGATAGAAGGATGGATAGATATATAGATAGCTAAATGGATGGATGGACGGATGATAGATAGAAGGATGGATAGATATATGGATAGATAAATGGATGGATGGATTGATAAAGATGGATGGATATATGGATTGTTATATTAGTAGATTGATAGATGGATGGATGGATGGATGGATAAATGGATGGATGGATGGATGGATGGGTGGATAGATAAATATAGATAGATAAATGGATGGATGGACAGATGATAGATGGATGGAAAGATAGATATGGGTGGATAAATGGATGGATGGATATATGGATTGTTATATAAGTGAATGGATGGATATATGGATGGATGGATGGATATATGGATGGATGGATAGATAGATAAATGGATGGATGGATGGACAGATGATAGATAGAAGGATGGATAGATATATAGATAGCTAAATGGATGGATGGACGGATGATAGATAGAAGGATGGATAGATATATGGATAGATAAATGGATGGATGGATTGATAAAGATGGATGGATATATGGATTGTTATATAAGTAGATTGATAGATGGATGGATGGATGGATAAATGGATGGATGGATGGGTGGATAGATAAATATAGATAGATAAATGGATGGATGGACAGATGATAGATGGATGGAAAGATAGATATGGGTGGATAAATGGATGGATGGATATATGGATTGTTATATAATTAGATTGATGGATGGATATATGGATGGATGGATGGATAGATGGATGGATGGATGGATGGATAGATAAATATAGATAGATAAATGGATGGATGGACGGATGAAAGATAGAAGGATGGATAGATAGATAAATGGATGGATGGATGGGTGGATAGATAAATATAGATAGATAAATGGATGGATGGACAGATGATAGATGGATGGAAAGATAGATATGGGTGGATAAATGGATGGATGGATATATGGATTGTTATATAATTAGATTGATGGATGGATATATGGATGGATGGATGGATAGATGGATGGATGGATGGATGGATGGATAGATAAATATAGATAGATAAATGGATGGATGGACGGATGAAAGATAGAAGGATGGATAGATAGATATGGATAGATAAATGGATGGATGGATGGATTGATAAAGATGGATGGAAATATGGATTGTTATATAAGTAGATTGATAGATGGATGGATGAATGGATGGATGGACGGATGGATATACATGGTTGGAAATATGGATTTATAGATAAATGGATGGATAAATATGGATAAATATGGATGGATGATGGATGGATGGATAGATATAGATGGAAAGATAGCTATGGATGGAAAGATGGATATGGATGGATATATATTTACCCCCCAAAAAATTCTGTCATCATTTACTCTTCAGTTAGATAAATGTAGGAAACAGATCTGGGGCACCATTGACTTCCATTGTAGGAAAATGTTATATTTTTCAGAATGTATTAATTTGTTTTAAGCTAAATTTATACAGGTTTGGAACAACTTAAATTTTGGGGTGAACTATCCTTTAAAACCAAGTTTACATAAAGTTTTTTTTACAGATTAACAGAGGCAGAGCTGTAGTTGAAAAATATTTGTCTATTTATTATTAGGATTCATATGTTTGGTTTAAATTTTGACTGTTTGTTATTATTATTATTATTATTATTATTTTGTAAGGCACAAAAAAACAGACTCGCTGTAACATTCCTTTTGTACAAGGTGAATGTGTGTGTGTGTGTGCGTGTGTGTGTGTGTGTGTGTGTGTGTGTGTGTGTGTGTGTGTGTGTGTGTGTGTGTGTGTCAGAAATAACCTTTGCATTGAATTCCTTTGAATAATTTTGTCTGTTTGTCTGCTTCTCTTTTCTGTTCTACTTTCTTTCTTTCCTGTTAGTCTACAGGGGAATAAGTGTCAGATGAGCTGTGAAACTGGCACCTATTATAATGGGCACAGACGGGTTTGTGAAAAGTGCCACTCTACCTGTGCCACCTGTGCAGGTAAAAACTGTATTCATTTAAAGGCCCTTACTTGCCATCATCATTTTTTTTATGCAGTTTTATTGGTCCTGTATAGCTCAGTGAAGGAGCGTTGTGTTTGCAGTGCAAATGTTCATGGGCTCGAAACCCATAAGCAAAATGTTAGCTGTTCCCTCAAATTTAATTTGTTCAAATTGATGAAATGTCGATAATTCTCTAAAATGGAAAGAGTCTGCATTGTTAAGCACTGTTTATACTGAACAGATCAATATTACACAACCAGACCAGCATGATTTTTCATTTCAAACAAGCAGTAAGTCAGATTCTTGTTTTACAGCCAATGCACATTTGCTAATGTTGCCTGCTTTCCAAACATTCCCAGAGGAAACCCTTCATTCGCTGTTGAAGTCTGATGACGTTTTTCCTCATGTGTTTAGGAACGGGTATAGAGGCATGTAATGAGTGCGCTCCAGGATTTCACTTTGAGGAGTGGCGCTGCGTCTCCAGTTGCAGTGTGGGATATTACTTGGCAGAACAGACGGCAGATAATGGAGATGTCCAGAAATCTTGTCACAAGTCAGTATCACACTAAACAAGCTAATTAAACATGCATGTTTTTTTATTTAAAAATACTTTACTCTTGCGATTCTGCCTCCAGGTGTGACTCCACCTGCTACGTGTGCACGGGTCCAGGAGAGAGAAACTGCAGCTCCTGTGTGAGTGGCTATAACCTGGAGAACGGCATCTGTGCCGTCAGCACTATCTGTAAAGATGGTGAGTACTTTTATTCATGTTGTCTTTCCTTTATTTTGTGTGTGTTTTTTTACTTTCAGTTTCAGAATCTGCATGATTTTAAACTTGAATCATGATTGATGTTATCATGATCTAGTGTCGTTTTAGAAATGGGTGAATTAAATAAATAATGTCTAGGTCATGTTTCATCCCAAAATTTTGATGGATAGATATAGATGGATATATATAGATATAGTTATAGATGGATGAATATATGGATGGACAAATAAATGGATGTATGATAGATGGATGGATAGATATGGATAGATATAGATAAGTAGGTAGATAGGAAGATGGATGGATAGAGATGGATGGATAAATGGATGGATGGACGAAAGGATGGAAAGATAGATATAGATGATGGATGGATGGACTGATGATTGATGAATAGATAGATATGGATGGATAGCTGGATGGACGGAAGGATGGAAAGATAGATATAGATGATGGATGGATGGATGGATGGATATAGATAGAAAAATGGATGGATGGACTGATGATAGATGGATAGATAGATATGGATGTATGGATAAATATAGATAGAAAAATTGATGGATGGACTGATGATAGATGGATAGATAGATATGGATGGATGGATGGATGGACAGAATGATGGATAGATATAGATGTATGTATGGATGGATATAGATGGATGGATGGACTGATGATAGATGGATTGATGATGGATATAAATGGATATATGGAAGGATAGATAAATAGATGGGGATGGATGGAAAGATGGATAGATGGATAGATATGGATGGATAAATATGGATGGATAGATGGATGGATGGATGGATGGGTGGATGGATGGATGGAAAGATTGGATGGATGGATGGATAGATTGGTGGATGGGTAGATTGCTGTATGGGTAGATTGATGGATAGTTTGATGGATGGATATGGATGGATAGATGGATAGATATGGATGGATGGATATAGATGGATGTATGGACTGATGATAGATGGACTGATGATAGATATAAATGGATATATGGAAGGATAGATAAATAGATGGGGATGGATGGATAGATGGGGATGGATAAATATGGATGGGTGGATGGATGGATGGATGGATAGATTGATGGATGGATGGATAGATTGGTGGATGGGTAGATTGCTGTATGGGTAGATTGATGGATAGTTTGATGGATGGATATGGATGGATAGATGTATAGATATGGATGGATGGATATAGATGGATGGACTGATGATAGATGGATTGATGATAGATATAAATGGATATATGGAAGGATAGATAAATAGATGGGGATGGATGGAAAGATGGATGGATGGATAGATATGGATGGATAAATATGGATGGATGGATGGATGGGTGGATGGATGGATGGATGGATGGATGGATGGATGGATGGATAGATGGATGGATGGATAGATTGGTGGATGGGTAGATTGCTGTATGGGTAGATTGATGGATAGATAGATTGATGGATAGATAGATTGATGGATAGACAGATGGATGGATAGTTTGATGGATGGATAGATTGATGGATGGATATGGATGGATAGATGGATAGATATCAATGGATGGATAGATATGGATGGATGGATGAATAGATTGATAGATTGATGGATGGATAAATAGATTGATGGATAGATATGGATGGATAGATTGATAGATACTGATGGATAGATATGGATGGATAGATGGATAGATACTGATGGATGGATATATATGGATGGATAGATACTGATGGATAGATATGGATGGATAGATATGGATGAATATATGGAGAGATAGAAAAATGGATGGATGGACTGATGATAGATAGATAGATAGATAGATAGATAGATAGATAGATAGATAGATAGATAGATAGATAGATAGATAGATAGATAGATAGATAGATAGATAGATAGGGATGGATGGATGGATGGATGGATAGATAGATAGGGATGGATGGATGGATGGATGGATAGATATGGATGGATGGATGGACAGAATGATGGGTAGATATAGATGTATGTATGGATGGATATAGATGGATGTATGGACTGATGATTGATTGATTGATTGATGGATAGATATGGATCGATATATGGAAGGATAGATAAATAGATGGGGATGGATGGAAAGATGGATGGATTGATTGATGGATGGATAGATTGGTGGATGGGTAGATTGATGTATGGGTAGATTGATGGATAGATAGATTGATGGATAGACGGATGAATAGATGGATATGGATGGATGGATGGATGGATGGATGGATGGATAGATATGGATGGATGGATAAATAGATTGATAGATTGATGGATGGATAAATAGATTGATGAAAATAACACATTTTAGTGTTGTAATGTCAATACTGCAACACTGTGAAACCATTGTATTTTTGCTAAAGGTTATCATACCGCCAGAATCTTATACCGGCCCATGCCTACAGTAGTTGAGAGCCATGTCCACCATTCCCTGCCTATGCCTCTGGCGTCATATATTTTGTCACAAATAAAATGTCTTGATTCATTGTTGATTTTTGGGGTGAAATATGATTGCTTTCTGACAGGTTTTGTCAAATTCACACTATTGTATTTCAGACCAGTTTATTTTCAAAACGTCTGTGCTTGCATTGGACTTTGATTCATAATATAAAAGTAATCACAGATGAATTTCTCTACTCATTTATTTACACAGCTCTGTCCATATGCAACCACTGACACTTCATGCCTATAAACATATAAACGAGTTTGATTCTTTTGATCATTTTCTAAATGTTTGTTTTCCTTCTCTTCCCAATGATCTTTTCTTCAAATCTTTTCATCCTGGATTCCAATCACATCCGGATATTCCTCCTCCTCCAATCGACTGGATTAAATCCTAAACCCGCCAAACCCCCTCATCCGCCGTCTGCTCTCGCTGTGACCCGATCCGCATCGTTTCCTGTCCGCCGACCGATCGCGTGCTCTGTTTCTGCTCCTCTCTCCTCTTCCTGCTCTGTGGAAAGCAAATGAAGAATCTTGGGCTGAGGGAAGTTTCTGTGTGCTTGTGAAAAAGAACAATCTGTGCCAGAGGAAGGTTTTACAGCAGCTGTGCTGTAGAACGTGTTCTTTAAAGGGCTGAAGGAACCTTCACTCGCCCCTCGCGTTCCGCTAATTTATATTCCATATGAGAACCTCCAATACGGGACTACATCGTGAGGTTTCTCGATGCCAGAACTACAACAAACCTACCTTTATCTCTGTGAGTGTGTGTGCGCGCGCAAGTCTGTCAGGGTGGTACGACTGGGATCCGTAATAAACAACAAATCATACATGTCAGTATTTTGTGACCAAAGCATGGATGCCAAATTTTTTTTTACCTTTTTTTGCTTTTGTTTTGGGTCCAGAGAAGAATTTGGAAAGACATGCAGATTTTTCCATAAGTACAAAAACAGTGATCAAAGCCAGTTTGTGCATATTCTGAATAAACGACTCTTAGACAACCCTATAAAAGTTTCAGCAAGACCTTTATAAGCAACGAGGAGACAATTATCCATAGCACAGGTTACAAGGTATTTCCTGAAACACAGGCATGTTGTCTTATTGTTTGAATAATGGTAGTTACAGCATTTAGAAATAGTGAAAAACTCTCACTTCAGGTCCTCTCGCTGTTAAACACTTTTTCACCTCAGGCTCAGATCTCATAATATTTTGTGTGCGCGTGCGTGATTGTGTGTCTCATCACTAATGCATATGTGAGAAATAGTTTACGTAAACCGAATCGTAACCACGGCAGGTGTTAGCGTAGCTCTGAAGAAATGACTTGACTAAAGTTAGCCATGCAATTACAGGTTTTAGTTGAAATGGGATGCGAAACACTTTATTACTCTTATCTTACCAGACCACCATAATATACCCTTGAAATGTTTTGTTTTAAATCCCTCTATATCTCAATATTTCATAAACCAGTTTTAATCCAAAGTTATAGTCTGTGAAATTAATATTCGCAAACTTTACGATGTTTGTCAGGTTCGACTGAAATTCTCAGTGGTTTTATGTTCATGGCCGAAATCTGATATTTTATCTCCTACCCCTCTGTGCTATTTATGCTCCGTTGATTCATCGTGCGAATTAAAATTTTATCTGTTCCATTTTAATCGACTTTGAAACGGACACCTAAAATAAAACAGCTATTTATGAGAAATTATCACGAGTACAATGATATCATTCTGGGTTATTTTTAATCTAGCGTTGGGTCAAAAAGGGATGAACCCAACCGTTGGATTGTAATTTAACCTATGCTGGGTAGTTTTAACCCATTGTTGGGTCAGAATAAAAATTTCTGGGTTAATTTATCCCCTAACGGCTGGGTTTGTCCCTTTTCGCAGCATTTTACGAGCTGGTAGGCTTTAATTGCAGATGTAATTGGTGCTATTGGTGTAATGAAATTGTTAGGACCACTTAAAAATGAAAATTGAGAGACGTAAACCAACGATTATTTAGTCCTGGTCATAATTTCATTGATTATATCGACCCTGTTTGTGTCCATATAGCAGTATCCTGGGATAAAGAAAATACTTGAGGGGGAAATTTTACATTTTTAAATGAAAGTCAGACATGTTTAGTTATACTAATAGTACTATACGACACAGTTAGATTTTACATTCATTAAGGACTTGTGTGATCAATCCACTTCTGCTCAGTGTTAGGAGATTTCTATGTCTTTTATTTATGAATGATGTGGATTCAGATGACGTAGCCTTTTATTTATGATAAAGATTTATAAATGGTCGTAGTTGAAATGAGTTGTGTGTCGTGCGATGGGTTTGTCCAGTCGCTTCATGCTCATTGTGTATTCATGACGCAAAGTTGTGGTACGATCGTACGTTTTCTGCAAACTCGGTACACGCACCATTACATAACTAATGTTATATAGGATTATGTGAAATGTTCAAATGTGTTACATTTACTCTGTTCTGGTAATGTTTTTTTTTCTTAATGTATATATGTATTTTTATCACTATTAACCTTAAAAAATATATTTTGCACCCACGTTCGATTGAAACGGGGGGGATTGATGATCAAGTTTTTTAAAATTATTTTATATTTCTGTTTTTAGCCAGTTGCCATGAACAGTTAGTCTAGATAAAGATTTGTTGTAGTCAGGGCCAGGAAAAAATGTTTTATCATAGAGAAGACTGGAAAAAAACAAATGGTTTACTGATCTTTTTAATGAACTTTAAAATAAAAACAAGACTCCTGAGAAATTAAATGGGACTTTACTTTTTACTCTCTTAGATATACTATACTGTTATATTTAGTGATTTTGTAATGTTGAGTGTTATTCTTACAGGATTTATTTTACAATTTGCTCAGCTATGGACATCCAAGATACCTCATATTATATGTGGTACCTCACACTTGCCTAGTGAGCGACCCCATAGACAAATCCTATAGACCTTGGGGATGACCAGAAAATGTTAGGAATGGGCTTATTTGATCTGGGTGGCTGCTTATCAGCTCAGAAACCATAACATTTGTCTAGTAAACCTTTAAAAGTGCTTTGTTTAACTCTCTTGACAGAAATGCAATATAATATACATAACTATATCATCAGTGGTTTATAATGAACTTATATAATGAACTGTATTGTTTTTATTACTTTAGAATGAGCCGTTTTATCTACATAGACCATTAGTCTCCTTACATGGAAGTCGCCATGTTTCTACAGTAGCCCTAAACGGACAAACCGCTTTACAGAGCGCGTTTCATCACCACGTTTCATCTACCGACGACGACGTGGTGGCTACCATACAGTATGTGTTTTGAAATTGAGGCGTGAGCCTTTGGTTGCAATTCGCTATCTCACCACTAGATGCCGCTAAAATGTACACACACCACCTTTAACAACGGTCTTTTGTTTTCCTCACTTTTATATGTCACTTTGGTTCAAATCGTCTACTGAATGCTTAATGTCCCTGTAAAGACTTTTCTTCCATATTGTAACGTATTTCCGAAATTGCGGGTGTAGCTTGTGTTTTCCACTGTGAATTGATTGGATACAGAAAAATGGCATTTCATTCAGAAATAGAATTGGCAGCAGACTGACAGTCGGAGGGGGCGGGGTTAACAGATGCTCCCGCCCTAGCTGACATCATCAGAGGGTGGAATTTTCATTAATGTTTCATTAATGATTAATGTTTATGAGGGCACAATAATTAAAAAAAATTAAATGACCCACACGTATAAATTGTTTATAATAAACACTGCTATATTCCATTAAAAAAATAAGAATTTTCAGTTTTGATTTCATGGGGACTTTAAATGTAGATGTAATGGTACAAAAACACTAGCAACTGCATAGCAACACCCTGGCAACCACACAGAAGATTTTTTAATTTCATTTAGCTAAAAAGGTCCACCACTACTCATTTTGTTTTATTTGGCTTTAACTAAAAAGTTTGTGGTGTTGAAATCTTGTTGTAAACTGGTGTGAGCTGAGCATGATTTCAACCTTGCGCCTTCACAAAAGGTCCTTTTTCTTTCGAGGAGAACAATTCAGTGTTCGACTGAGAAGATTTCAAGTCTTTGTGACGATAACGTTTAAAAGAGACAATATGTGTTTGCCTTTTGTTTCGACCTGTGACCGTTTCCTTCGGAGAGAACATTTTAGAATATTTGCTGCTTCCAAGAAACTATTGTGACTTACGCTGAGATAAATAACATGAACAAGCCATTACTATCACAATAACCATTTTACGTAAAATACCGTAGTGGTTCTTATAGTTTCGATTGCAATTAAAGATAGTTTTAATATTTTTTACTCTTTTAATAATACAGGCTCATAAATAGTATTGGCTACATGTTTCCATAAAAAAACAACATTTAACATCCACATAATCTTTCTGTTTGACAAAGGTCCTTTAGACTAAAAATGTAATAAAGAAATAGTTCTTTAAGGAACAAAAATGGCTTTTCTTCAGCATCTCTGCAAAGAATCCTTTTCGGCACCTTTTTAAGGTGGTACGACTTTGGCTTTGGACCGATATTTCATTTGGCTAATGATTGACAACTCAATTACGGTCATGCAGGGTCATATGGGCCATGTGATGTCTTGTGTGAATGTTTGGTTCAGGACTGTCACAATGAAATGAATGGAGGGCGTCCAAGCGTAAACCTGAGGTCATAAGTAGGGTCAGTTGGCCATAGACCTCCAGCTTGCTTTATGGTAAATCTCACAAATACACTGGTCAGTCCTGGGTCAAAGGTCAGCTTTATTCACAGTCCCATGACATCATTGTTAAGATCTTGGATAGGTTTGTGTCTATTCTGACAACTTGAAAGTTGTATTTAAACACTGAATGTGAGGCTTGATAAATAATGTTATGTTTTTGGGGGAAATAAAAATGTATACTAAAAAGCTACTTTGCTGAACATGATGAAATCACGTATAGTGGTTACACATGTTTTACTTACGTTTTCTTAACATAAAAATTTGCATGTTATGTCTACACAACCACAATAGTCAACATTTGGAGGACACCAAAGATTTCTTTTACATCTTTAAAAAGTCTTATGAAATGTCCCCTTTAAGCTACTTGACTGAGTCATGTTCTTTCAAAATTAAAACATGGAGTTAAGCCAAAGAGTTCATATTTGAAGTCAGTTTAAAATGATGCAATTGTGTTTGAAACAGAGGCAGCATCAATGGCGTTAAATAAAAAATAATTTGTTTAATAAAGTGAAGAGCATTACAAAATTATTTTTAATGTATATATTTATGGCATCTATGAAGAAATCTTTTAGAGACTTTTGAAGAGCGTGTTTCTACGGGACTGTTTATGCTTTGTATTAAAATGTGTTTTTGTCAATCGGATCACAAGTGGACGAGACACGTTCACGTTCTGACATTTTATCCGTCTCTCTTGTCCACTTTCAACCACTTTTGTCCTGATTTTTTGATGGGATGGTCTGTGGAGACTGTGGGCAAGTCCGTCTGCTTTCATTTAAACACAAGCGGGAGAAATGACGGGTTTAAATTGGCACTAACTAATATTATGTCATAGTCTGTTGCTTGTGTTGTAAATAAACATGCTGCACAGTGTTTTGTACGTGTATATGAAAGAGCTTTCTCTGAAATATCAGAGCAATTGATGAAATAAGCTTGTGCAACTTTTTAAGGTCAACAATTTAAATAAAAGACTTGTCAAATAAATCTTTGGTGTCCGCAGAGTACATATGTGAAGTTTTAGCTCAAAATACCATATAGATAATTTATTATATTTTATATTTATGTTAAAATCGCCACTATGTAGGTAAAAATTTAGGCAAAAATTTACCATATTTGGATGTGTCCTTTTAAATGCAAATATCTTTATCTCTGCACTAAATGGCAGTGCTGTGGTTGGATAGTGCAGATTAAGGGGCGGTATGATCCCCTTCTGACATCACAAGGGGAGCCAAATTTCAATGACCTATTTTTTCACATGTTTGTAGAGAATAGTTTACCAAAACTAAGGTAATGGGTTGTTCTGTTTCCCATTTTCTAGGTTGATAGAAGCACTGGGGACCCAAGTATAGCATATGTCTTCTTTAAACGCTCACAAAATGAAACAAAAGTAAAAGCTCTAGAGGACAGCTGCTTCAGTTTTATCAATAAAAGCCTAAAGATTGCGCTGAACACCCTGGGTTCATGCTAGAAGTCATGTCCAATGGAGAAACATTGTGCTCGGTACATCAGATTAGATCAAGAGGCAAAGAGTAGGTGGTGTTTTATGTGTCTACACCACAAAGCAATCCGGCCGAATGTGTTTTTGACCACCTCTGAATGTGGTCGAAAGTGGATGAGTTCAAAACTTTACACCCCGTTACACCTGTCTTTAGCGTCATCCACTTGTGATCTGATCGACCAAAATGCATTTTAATAAAATGGGTAAACAGCCTCTTTGTTAGCTCAATTGAAGATCACAAAAGTCGCCCTTTTTATAAATATTTAACTTTGTGCTTTTTGTAGACATGCTGATCATCATACAATTTTATCCTGCTTTCTTTGAGAGTGTTTTAATTTCTAAATCTGGCTTGCTCATGGTCTTTAAATCATCTACAATCATAAACGTCATCTGGCCAAACCTTCGTCCAGATGCCTTTCTCATTATCTCTTCTGTAGTTCTGAACACATGAACTCAGGTAAGCACTTTTGTTCCCTTTTGTGTTTTTCCATCTTTTCTACTTTTGGTTCTGAACCCAGTCTATACAGTCGGAAAAGTTGTTACACAATGCCATAGAGAAAACATTTTTGGATGTATTGTTCCAAAGAAATCCTTTAACATCCAAAAAACCTTTCTGTTTCACAAACAGTTATTTGTAGGGGAGAAATAAATACTATAGTAAGAGATACAAACCTTTACAAAAATGATTCTTCTGTTGCATCGCTGTTTAATTTTTTATTATTATTTTAACACACTTATATTTAGAGTGTACTGTGCCTTTCTAAATGTATACAATATACAGTACCTGTTATCAGTGCATTATTGTGCTGCATCTTGTCACTTCTCAGAGATTTTTGCCATTTTGATAGTGTTTTGATCATGTTAGATTACTTTATTCTGGCGGCAGGCGCTGCAGTCAGCGTGTAGAAAATTTATGGTTTAAAATGTGACACACGTTATATTAGTAGAGATTTCTAGATTCATCTTCTTGATACAACGCCAAAGTTCCCCAGAGTTCACGGGGGCGCGGAATCACACATGCTCACACATGAGGTAAAATTTGATACAAAATTCCGTTCCTCTAATAAGTTTATTTTCACCTATTTTTTTAATATCATTATTGAACATTAAAATCAATCACGTGGCTATAGCTTATGTCATTTTCGTTGTTTATATACTTTATGGATTTAAAATTACATAAATTTCATAGGATAATGCAGTTGTTGTGCGATTGCAAAATGCATTAATGACACAATTAAACAAGTCATTAAACAAAACGTAAATAAACAAAACATGCCGTTTCAGATGTAAATATAATGCCAAAATGTCATTATTCCGATTAAATACACTCTAAAAAAACAAACGGTGCTATATAGCACCAAAACAATTGCTTTGGATCGTAACGATAGAAGAACCATTTTAGTGCCATATAGCACCGGTGAAGAACCAGTGAAGCACCAGTGAAGCACCAGTAAAGCACCAGTGTAGAACCATATAGGGGCCATATAGCACCACATATGGTTCTACATAGCACTATATGGTTCTACACAGGTGCTTCACTGGTGCTTCACTGGTTCTTCACTGGTGCTATATGGCACTAAAAATGGTTCTTCTATCGTTACGATCCAAAGCAACTGTTTTGGTGCTATATAGCACCGTTTGTTTTTTAGAGTGTAGTATTTGATATAAAAGTTAGTCAACACTTTTATTTTGGAGGTTTTGAAGACAGGGGCGCTCAGAATGTTAGAAATGTAAGTGCCATGGAAAAGACTGAAAGCTCTATAATATTTCGTTTGATGTCTGTGTATGCACAAATTTCTGTGAGCTGTGCACACTGTGCCCCCTTAAAAAAAATTGGTGAATGACGCCCCTGCTTGCAATATGGCTACATAAATATCTAATCCGTACACAAAAAAATCTAACGGTGGTTCAATCAGGTATTTGATCTGAGTTAATTAATGTCTCTGTATTATGTCATCTTTATATGACTGATGTATTTCCTTTTTCTCAGGGGAGTATTTAAGCGGAGATCAGAAATGTGGCCTGTGTCACTCTACGTGTTACATGTGCACAGGACCAGAGAGTAAAGACTGCATCAGCTGTTCACTTAACAGGTGACACATACAGTAAACAGCTTGTTATTGACATCAGTGTGGTTGAATTAGTCTACTGTTGTGTTGCCAGAGGTTTGACTCTTTGATCTCTGGCAGGTTTTTTGATAATGGCTCCTGTGTGATCCAATGCGATCCTGGGAAGTACCAGAGGGATGAACAGTGTCATCTTTGCCATCACACATGCCTTGAGTGTAAAGATGAAGGACCAGACAAATGTACCCGCTGTGGCAAAGGTAACCTCAGTCATAAATTCTGTATACTTACTGGGAATTAATGAGTGGAGATTTTGTTTTTTGGGAGGTCATGGTGAACCTGATAATGGAAATTTTAAACTCCACAGCAATGCCATGGAAGAACCATTTGGTTCATAGAAGAACCATTCATATTCATAGAAGAGCCATTTCTTTCTTACATTTTTATAACCTAAAAACATTTTTCAATACAAAGAACCATATTTGCATGTTTAATGCTCTTTGTTGAATCATTCAGCCAAAAATGGTTCTTCTATGGCATCGTTTAGCACCTCTAGTTATATAATTGTGAAATTGTTTGAAGGGCACCAACAGTATTATGCCCATTTTTGTAAGATGTACTATAAGTCTCAGGTGTGCCCAGAATGTGTACAGCTGTAAAACCTAATAGTTAACTTTACTCAAACCATTTAAGTAAATCGGTTGCATTAGATCATTTAAGTTTTAAAACACATAAATTTAAGTACTGTGAACTTGAGTCATGTGGAATTATGCACCTACCTTTAAGTAGTGTGAATGTATGTGTTTTAAAACTAATGCAACCCGTTTACTTAAATGGTTTGAGTTGAGTTAACTTTTAGGTTTTACAGTGTATGTGAAGTTTCCACCCAAAATACCCCACAGATCATTTTATTACAGCATGTCCAAAATGCCCATATTTGAATGGGAGCAAAAACACACAGTTTAAATGTCTGTACCTTTAAATGCAAATGAGCTACTGCTCCTCACTGCCTTACAAACAGAGAGTGCTTAATACAGTCTGAGACAATAGTACATAGTGGACAGAGTAAAACCCGCTGAGGGTGGAAACTATGGTAATAGAGACAGAGCGCAGCGCGTCATAACCTGAAAACCACGCCCACCGGGGGGAAAACAATCCAACCGTCTCCATTGTCATTTCTGGCTTATAACAAAAACAGAATAATGCCTAAACGCTGCTGTATGACAATATGTACAGCTAACAAGCCAAAAAACCCAGTAATACGTTTTTATAAGCTGCCGAGCTATAAAAGCAAGCCTTTAAGGAGAAAAAAGTGGATCGCCGACTATGTTTCCCCCTTGTGGACGCAGTTCAACTAATATGAGTACTATGAAAAGTTGCCTGTTTCCACTTTTGTGTCTTTAAACGCTCGTTTTTTGAGGTCGACAGCTTATAAAAACTTATTTCTGGGTTTTTTGGCTTGTTGGCTGTATACCTTTTAGCTTTTAGGCATTATTCTGTTTTTAAGTTTTATCTGTAAATACATTTTTATAAGCTGTCGACCCCAAAAAACGAGCGTTTAAAGACACAAAAGTGGAAACAGGCAACTTTTCATAGTACTCATATTAGTAGAACTGCGTCCACTAGGGGGAAACATAGTCGGCGATCCACTTTTTTCTCCTTAAAGGCTTGGTTTTATAGCTCGACAGCTTATAAAAACTTATTACTGTTTTTTTTTTTGGCTTGTTAGCTGTACATATCGTCACACAGCAGCGTTTAGGCATTATTCTGTTTTTTGTTATAAGCCAGAAATGACAGTGCAAGATGAGAAGTTGTGGTTTAAAAATGCATATTTTTTATTTTTCTTGTTGAAAATGACAATCGTTTCACTATATATAACCTTTCTCTTCGTTTGGGATCCTTAAGTGCTTTGAAGCTGTGTCGAAACTGCAATATTTAAACTGTTAAGGTCCAATAAAGTCTATTAATTTGAGAAAAATCCTGAAATGTTTTCCTCAAAAAACTTAATTTCTTCTCGACTTGGAAGACATGGGGCTGAGTAAATTATCGGGATTTTATTTTTTATGAAAGAGGAATATTCCTTTAGGTCAAGCAATTCTGAAGTTTAAACGCTAGAGTATATTAACACCCCGAATGTTCAAACTAAATCTATCTTTGGATGTGGGAATCTTGTTTTCATTTTTATTGTTTTATTTCCCATTTGTCTGTCTTGTATGTTTTTGTCCAGATAAGTTTGGAGTGGAGCGGTACCTTTTTGAAGGGGAGTGTCTTGATAGCTGTCCAAAGGGTTATTACCATTCTTCATCAGGAACATGTGATCCATGCCCTCCAAACTGCACTGTGTGTATTTCTACAGACCACTGCCTTTACTGCGCCCCCTCCTACTACCACACAGATGGGAAATGTGTCAAACTCCAGTGTGGAGATGGTCAGTTGCGTTATACCTGATCTAAAATCTTCTAGCTTTGCTCAGCTCTTTCAACTTCATTTTACTGTTAGGGTTCTGGCTTTTTTATTTTGGTGTGAAGGAGTCCTTTTGAGAATTCTCTTGAAAGTCTTGTAGATGAAATGTAGGTCCGGTTGCAAAAAAATTATGTTTTTTTCAAAGTCGCACATTTGTAGAAAAGGCTACATAGCACGGGTCAAAATTATCGAGTTTTCTTATATGCCAAAAATCATTAGTAGGGGAGAGCGGGGCACAAAGCTTTTTGGTTTTGGCTCAATCATTCAACAAATATTTGAGTTTGATTAATTATATTTTTACACAAGCAACACACACATCTCTGCTACAAATGAACATTTGAAGTTTGTTTCTAGTACTTACCATTCTTAAACAATAACACCAAATGTGCAGAAGTGCAAACTTAACCCATAGGTGGGGTTAATGGTAACAGGCAGGGGGTTAGTTGTAACACTAGCTAAAAATTAAGTTTGCAGGCAAATATTTCAATTCTATTTTGTCTATATACTTGAAGTGGATATTGTTTATATATCTGTCTATAATAGACGGGTATCCACACTGTATTCATTCATCCAGCCCTTTTCTAACAATAGTTCAATTATAAATGGATACAAATGTCTAAATATGTGAGAAAATGCAGCACAATTATGACAAAACATTTTTTTATATGTGACCCAGTCTGTAATAACCATACTACAGTTTCAAAATCAAATTCTGATATAATGAGCATCAAAGTCTGGTTTTAGCCATTCATTTCATTACGATTTCAATCTTTGACGTGACCTTATTCAATCAATATTATTGATATGAACAAAAATAAATTTGACACACGATTTTTGATAAGACAGGCACATTTATTTTGTTGGCAGCCAGTTATCATTTGTGTGTAGCCTATTTAAAACAATGGCAAGAATTCCGCTAACGTTATAATTGTGATACAAATATGATAAAGATAGTATAATAATGCAACAAAAAATCACACAGGTATAGGCTTTATTTTTCTTTAAAATATTTGTTAAGTCTAAGTCTGCAGAGTTTCTAAGTCTAATGTTAGCAGTACATGATTTTTGAGCTTCAGCTCTCTTTCCAGAAGCTCTTGTGTGCTGGATCTCTTAAGCCTACATATCTGGAAATCAAACCTAGCGAATGATGTTTGGCTTCTCACGACACCCACTGCTGTTTATCTAATCTTCTTCACAAATTGTCTGTGATAGTCGAAGATGTAAAGCATATGAGGGAAGAGCTCGTCTGAATGATTCGAACTGAAATGGCATAAAACAGACAGTGGGGGAGAAATTCTTATCATTTGTGTCAGACGTGTATAAACGGATCCTCTGCTATGGCCTTCAGGGCTACCGCACACCGCCGTTCTCTACCTGTCACATCTGCATGTCTCTTTGTTCGATTTCTCCATCTTTTTTAAATGCACACACGCTTTCTTCCTCTTTTTGTACATGCTCATACAGGCATGTGATCTGGTTATTGTGTGCGATGCGTGGCATATTTTCTTTCTCTGTGTTGGCAACAGTATCTATATACATTTGATCTTTTTCTCTTCTGAGTATGACAGTACTGAAGTTAATCTCGGCGTAATGCTCTGCTTCCTGCACAGGTGATCCAGTCGACCCGGATGAAGAAGACTGTGTTACATGCGAGGAGGGCTGTGAGAAATGTCTCAGTGGTCAGTATATCATTATATGGATATCATTAGCTGCCGTGCAAGTCACTTCAACTTTAAATTGGGACTAAATTTAAACTTTTAAAAAAGTTGCTACACTTAAAAATTAAATGCATCTAAATAATTTGATACAGCAAGCATTCAAGGTTGGATTATAATCAGGCACACTTTTTTGGAGGGGCCACCTCAAGTGAGAGACCCTCATCTTGCTTTAAAGTCTTTTAACACGTTTGTCAGATTCTGTTATCCAAAGCAACTTACAGTGCATTCAAACTGTAAGTCTTATCAGCATGTTTGTTCTCTGGCAATCAAACCCATTGTGTCTGAAGTTAGTCGTAAGAAGTTACTGTACATCTGTATTAAACAACTTAAATATTTGCCGGGGCCCAAGTGACCTGAGAAACACACAGTCATCTTTTTTTGAGGAACACATTTGGAGATATTTTAGTAAATGTCTTTGTTTTTCCAAGTTTTTGAACGGTAAAAAACAGGGATCAACTTCTGACTTTAAACCTCAAAAAGGTGCATTCATCCCTCACAGAGGTAATCCACACGGCTCCAAGGGGTTAATAAAGGTCTCGCGGGTGATATTATTAGAAAATATCCAGATTTCAAACTTTATAAACTATAATAACTAAATTCTGGTAACAATACCATCTTGGACTCACAAGAGAGTTTAACGTAGTGAGCGTTCGTTGTCATGGATACACTGTGCAGTGAAGCTAGTTATTATAGTTTATAAAGTTTAAAATATGGATATTTTCTTTAAAATCGCATCAATTACCTGCAGAAAACCATTATTAACCCATTGGAGCCATGTGGATTACTTCTGTGAAAGATGAATGCACTTTTTTGGGGGTTTTAAAGTCAGAAGTTGTTCTTTGATCCCCATTTTCTACCATTATAAAGCTTGGATAAGCAAGGACATTAAAATAACTCCAAATGTGCTCGTCTGAAAGATGATAGAAATGTGTATCTCGGATTGCTTAGGGGTGAGTAGTGTAAATCATGGGTTAATTTTGATATTTGGCTGGAGTATCCCTTTATAGATTTTAGTATACAAAATCCAGTATACTGCCTACCAATGTGACGTTTAAGGGCATCAAAGACACAGATAGGACAAAAAATATTACACTTGTCTTTGAAAATGTTGTTTAGCTCACTAAGAAGTCAGATGATCAAAGCGCTAGAATTACAGATAGTGTCTTAACATCAGCCCGCTGCTGTACGGCCTATTTCAATCTGATGAAAAGATAAAGTAGAAGAAAGAAATTTAGCATCTTTCCTTTAAAAAAAAGATTAGATAGGAGAGCAAAAAAGAGGTGCACACAAAACACAAAATCTGATTTAATAATAAGAACTCCATTTTAAAAGTGATATTCAAAGCTGAAAGTGCAGATGTTGCCCACCCGTGCCACAAATTTACACTTTAGTGTAAGTCTAAAAAAGTATCTTTACTTATGTCTATACAGCTTATTTAGATACGCAATGTGAGTACCAAAGGTTTTCGCTTCAGGACCACAAATTTTGGTACTTTATAATCCGAGAAGCCTAAAGAGAATAAAGGGTGAGCACTTTATAAACGACCAAAAAGATGAATGTGTCATTTTTCAATTAAACATTATTACACGGCTAATTGGAATGCTTGACTCTGATTGGCCAGTCGTAACATTTGCAAGTTTGTTATTACAACCGCTTAAAACTAACATACTGTAAATCATTTTGACAGGTACAGTTTAATAGTAAACAAAATTAAATATAAACATTTTAATAACATATATGACATTATATTTACAAACGGGATAATGTATAGGCAGCAGGTTGTTATTGCGAAATAAGCCCCTTTAGCGTGATCAGGGTTCCCACAGGTCATTGAAAGTTTGTGAATCTGGGGAAAATAAGACCCTGGGAAGTTTTTGAAAATGTACATACATAGATACAGGTCATTGAAAGTGCTTTAATCTATTTTATGCAAGCCGTTTTCTGGAAAAAAATCCATATTATTCCCTGTGTAGTGTAGGATAATATCATAAACATTCTAGACTTTTCAGCACACGTGCTAAACTGTTCACTTTAAATGCTTATATCTTCTGTATGAGAATGTTGAATGTTGTGTTTGACAAATGAAAATGTTTTGGGTTCTGTATGTAACTGTTGTTCCCTGAGAGGGGAACGAGATGCTGCGTCTCCCTTGCCATACTTCCGGCGTCCCTGTAACGCCGTCTTTGGCAATATTTTAGATGGCGATATACTTTTTGGCTCCCGCGTCACCCTGTCTTTGTCGTTAAGCCTCACCATTGGTTGAATATGATATACACATTCAGACGCACTTCAGACCCCTGGAGGCGTCCCCAAAGTGTCACCGCAGTGACGCAGCGTGAGTTCCCTCGAAAGGGAACTGTAACAATTTATCTTAAAAGGTAACACGATGTAACCTTGCTCTCACTTGAAATGTGTCCCCACATTTAGTCCTTGAATTTGAGGGTATTGGACCTGGAAATTCCTTGAAAGGTCCTTGAATTTGAAGTTAACTAGGTGAGGAAACCCTGTGTGATACACCAAGACCTTCCACTTCGCGTCTGGTCCTGATCACACCGTAGGGGGTTTATTTCTGTGATAACAACTGGCTGCCTATACATTATCCATTACCTTATAACCTTTAGTAACCCTGGGCTTCACTACTAAACTCTCAGATGCTCCTCATAGCTTTCCAATGGTCCGTGTTGTAATATACAGCAGTGTCGCCCTCTGCTGGTCATTATAATACTGACTGTCATATAATGATGTAATAATGTTAAAGCTATAATAGTAAAGTAAACTCTGTTGATAATGAATAATTTAAAAGATCTCTGATAATTTGCCTGTAATGAAGTAGATCAAAACTATAAATAAAAAAATTTTCTTTCTTACTCTAAAACTTAGTTAACTATGTTGCCGTACTTTCTAAAAAGTTTCTTGCTGAAATATTTTCCATGTATTATGCTATTGTTATTTATTATGACATCTAGGGGCCGTTTCCCGGACAGGGATTAGACTAGTCCTAGACTAAAATAAATGTCTGAGCTGTCCAATCTGAAAACAACTTACACTGACATATCTTAAAATACATCAGTGCCCTTTGTTTTGCCTCAGAATGCACACAAGTAACGTTTTTAGCAAGGCATGTTTGTTAAAACTAGTTATATTTCCTAATTACACTAAGGCCTAGTCCTCTGTCCGGGAAACCGCTGCCTAGGGTTCTGTCTAAACATTTTTTGGGACTTTAAAGGCTCAGATTGGGTCAGATATGAAGGTAAATTTAAACAGTTTTTCCATCATAGATTAAAACAGTGTTGTAAAATGTTAAATAGCATTTTCAGTCTTCCTTTCACTTACTGATTTCTGCAGTTGCTGAATCTTATTCTTATTCTGTTAAAAGATAATTAAAAGCATGACTTTTCCCCTCAGTGAATCCAGAGCACTGCATGTCTTGTTTGCCGGACTATTACCAGTAAGTCTGACTATTATGTTTATGGCTTTGACATAATTAGCTATAATATGTTTGATATATTTATCAATGTTTCATGTTTTTCTGCAGGCTGGGATCAAGTTGTCGGAAGATGTGTCCTGCGGGAACATTTGAGGACAAGTTTTCAATGAGATGTGCCCGATGTGATGGTCACTGTGTGAACTGTGATGACACCGAGTGTTACCTGTGTGATGACGGCTTCTTACTGTCAGGTGAGATATGTGTTAATGCCAGCAAATCTGTTATTGTACTTTTTAGTTACAGATACAAAGATACTAGTAACATGACCCAACATCTATAAGAAAAATCGTCGGGAGCAGCTGGGGTTAGGTGTCTTGCTCAAGGACACCTCGACCCTTGGTCAGGTGTAACCAGGGATTGAACCACCAACCTTCCGGTTTGTAGACAACCTACATGAACCACTCAACCACTGTCGCCCCAAATAAAGCACTTTCCCATGTGACAACTAGCCCCAGTGTTTCAAATAACTTATCTTGCAGCAGTAATCTGATCCCTTATCTGTACACATATGGAGTTTCTTACTGGTTTGCTGTTCACCTGCAGATGGCACCTGTGTAGAAACATGTCTGGAGGGTTTCTATGGCGACATAAAACAGGAGTGCGAGCCGTGTCACAGCATGTGCCGTTCGTGCAGTGGTCCAAGTCATGATGACTGCGATTCATGTGAAGATAATGTGAGTCTGAAGGACGGCCAATGTATCGACAAGAGCAAAATCACATGTTCTGATGGATTCTTTCCTAATGGTAACACATATATTTCATAATTAACACATTCATTAAATTATTTATTATACTCACAAAAGTATATAAAATAAAATATAAAATATCATATTTTATCTTTTGAAGAAGATGAGTGTGAACAGTGTCACTCCAGCTGTAAGTCCTGTTTAGGGCCGGAGGAAGATCAGTGTGATTCCTGTCATGAAGGTAAATCCAGTGCACATAATTCTTAGCACAGACATATTGAAAACAATATGCATATACTTTAAATATATACACTACCGGTCAAAGGTTTTGGAACACTCATTCTTTATTTATACATTTTCTACATTGCGTAATAATAATAAACTCATCCAAACTATGGCATAACACAAATGTAAATGTGGGAATTGTGTTGGTGATTAAAAGCATCCAAACTTTGTTTTATTTTATTATCTGACATGCAGTCACCCTTTGCCTAGAAATTGCAAGACCGTACTCGTGTCGGTTTATCCAAAAGGTTCTCGAAGTTTCTCCTTAGATTGAATTTGAAAGAATATTGAAAGGGGTTCACACATTTAATCTGGTCAATATATATATATAAGATATATATGTTCAATTTCTCATTAATGCAATTATCTAATCAACCAATCACATGGCAGTTGCTACAATGCATTTAGGGGTGTGGTCCTGGTCCAGACAATCTCCTGAACTCCAAACTGAATGTCAGAATGGGAAAGAAAGGTGATTTAAGCAATTTTGAGCATGGCATGGTTGTTGGTGCCAGACGGGCCGGTCTGAGTATTTCACAATCTGCTCAGTAACTGGGATTTTCACGCATAACCATTTCTAGTGTTTACAAAGAATGGTGTGAAAAGGGAAAAACATCCAGTATGCGGCAGTCCTGTGGGTAAAAATGCCTTGTTGATGTTAGAGGTCAGAGGAGAATGAGCCGACTCATTCAAGCTGATAGAAGAGCAACTTTGACTGAAATAACCACTCGTTACAACCGAGGTATGCAGCAAAGCATTTGTGAAGCCACAACACCCGCAACCTTGAGGCGGATGGACTACAACAGCAGAAGACCCCACCGGGTACCACTCATCTCCACTACAAATAGGAAAAAGAGGCTATAATTTGCACAAGCTCACCAAAATTGGACAGTTGAAGATTGGAAAAATGTTGCCTGGTCTGATGAGTCTCGATTTCTGTTGAGACATTCAGATGATAGAGTCAGAATTTACGGTTAACAGAATGAGAACATGGATCCATCATGCCTTGTTACCACTGTGCAGGCTGGTGGTGGTGGTGTAAAGGTGTGGGGGATGTTTTCTTGGCACACTTTAGGCCCATTAGTGCCAATTGGGCATCGTTTAAATGCCACGGCCTACCTGAGCATTGTTTCTGACCATGTCCATCCCTTTATGACCACCATGTACTCATCCTCTGATGGCTACTTCCAGCAGGATAATGCACCATGTCACAAAGCTTGAATCATTTCAAATTTATTTCTTGAACATGACAATGAGTTCACTGTACTAAAATGGCCCCCACAGTCACCAGATCTCAACCCAATAGAGCATCTTTGGGATGTGGTGGAACAGGAGCTTCGTGCCCTGGATGTGAATCCCACAAATCTCCATCAACTGCAAGATGCTATCCTATCAATATGGGCCAACATTTCTAGCACCTCGTTGAATCAATGCCACGTAGAATTAAAGCAGTTCTGAAGGCGAAAGGGGGTCAAACACAGTATTAGAATGGTGTTCCTAATAATCCTTTAGGTGAGTGTATATATATATATATATATATATATATATATATATATATATATATATAAATATATATAGTTTTCTAATAACAGAAATTAATCTGTTTGACACAGGTATATTTTTGTCTACAAAAGAAATGTCAAGCATTTAACCATAAACCCTCGGATTAAATGATTTTTAAGATCATAGTAAACATTTCAGTCAAGTGTTTCAAAACTTTTGACCTGTAGTGTATATACTGTGCAAAAGTCTTAGACCACCATGCAACCATTAGTTTTGTTGTTTTTGCAATGTTATAGTGATCATATATAATTATTTCTCAGTCTCTTTATTAGAATACAACCAGAAAATACAGGAACTGTGTATGTAGTATTAAAAACAGTATAAAAATATAAGCTGAAGTGTCAAGTATTTAGGGTAAACTCCCCTTCCACTTGAGTAATAGCAGGAAACTGCAGGATCTCTTAAACCTAAATAAAATTAAATCCTACTTTCAAAGAAGTTAGTCTTTTTACTTCATTCTGCTCAAAAAAGCTGTGTTTCGTGCCAAGAGAGGTCACACTAAATACTGACTGATGCCTGAAGAAGACATTTAATTCTGAAAATGGTTTTGTTTTTAATTTTGTGTACATATATCCTGTATTTTTTGTTTGTCTCTTAAAAAAGAGTGAAAACTTTGCCAAAACAACAAAGCTGGTGATGGTGGCCTAAGACTTTTGCACAATACTGTGTATATATTTATGAAATCTATGTGTGCATATGTTTGTGCTTCCGTTCACAGGAATATTTCTTACAAGGGGCCAGACGTGCGTGTCTGATTGTCCGGCCGGGACTCATGGGAACCGGACGAGCGGCCGCTGTGAAGATTGTTCAGCGGGCTGTGTGGTGTGTCAGGATGCTCATCAGTGTTTGAAATGCAAAGCTAAATCCAGTCAGCTCTATCTGCAGGATGGCAAATGTGTCGCCGAGTGTACAAGGTTCAGTTTTTTCACACGCCAGAATGCATGGACATTCCCAGACACATTAATACCCATATATCTGATTATTCACACAGACTGATATATCTGTGGTGTCTTACAGGGGTTACCCAGAGGATGATGCGTGTCAAAGTTGCGCCACAGGTTGTGCTTCTTGTGAGGGGGAAGCCCATAACTGTCTGAGCTGCGATGAAGACTACCTGCGTTTTAAACACACCTGTGTGCAACACTGTCCTGATAGGCACTTTGTTAAGGATGGAGTGTGTGAGCGCTGTCCTGCGCACTGTACCCAGTGTGACCAAACTCAGAAATGCAGCGGTGAGGATTTCAGCTTTATTAATAATGATCCTAAACTTTAGTATATAATGGACATGGTTTGTGTTTCACGGTCTGTCCTGCTGGTGTGTCAGAATGTGCAGAGTATTACTTCCTGCATGAGGACGGCTGTCATGATGACTGTCCTGAGGGTTTCTTTACAAACGTCCAGCAGAAGCGATGCGAGCGCTGTCACAGTGACTGTTCAACGTGTGATGGACCAGATCCAGATGACTGCATCTCATGCAAGAGTTCACGGGCCGCACGTTACAACGGGAATTGCTTAAACAAATGCCCGTCAGATACGTACCTGGACGAAACCCAGTGTCGAGGTCTGATTTATAATCGTTTGCTTTTCGGAAGTCTGACGTTTTTGTGCAAGTGTATTAGTACTAAACTAACCCATGTTTATGTTAGACTGTGACAGGTCCTGCTTGACGTGTTCTGGGCCCGGTCCGTCCTCGTGCCTGACCTGCAGGACTGACATGAGGAAAGATGTTAACGGTCACTGTGAGTTTTTCAGCGACTGCTCTCCACACACGTTCACGGATAAGAACGGGAAGTGCCGGCCGTGCCACCTCAGCTGCCTCCAGTGTTCCGGTGCAGGCAAAGAGAAATGCATCACCTGCAACCCCAAACACTTTCTGTTAAGTAAGAACCAGCACCAATTAACATGATGATACACACTGTGCAATGATAAACATGTAACCTTTCTATTATTGACCATAAATAACATTTTATAGACTTCACAAATAGCTAGCTGTACAATTGCAAAGTTACTATAAAATGTGTTGAATAACACTCACTGTAGCCTACTATTAGAATAATAAATATTATATAAATGTTAAATAATATCATTTGTGTGTATCAGATCAGACGTGTGTCTCCACGTGTCCTGGTGGTTACCATGGTGATGAGGAGAGGCACGAGTGTGTTCCATGTCATAAGAACTGTGCATCATGTAGTGGTCATCACAGTAATGAGTGTCTAACATGTAAACAAGGCCTGTTGCTGCACGGACACAGCTGCGTTTCCATTTGTCCGCACAGGTATCACAGTTCATACTTATTGTATTTTTTATTTTGTAGTTTAGTTTTTAATACACATTAATATCTGATTTGTGTTAGGTTTGTTTCCAAAGACTTATATTTGTTAGATTCTGCAGTCATAATGAAAAGCATTAATCCCACTTCACCTCTAGAGGGCAGCATATGCATCAAAAGCAGTATCTGTTGACACAAGAGTCAGGATCAATTTAGGTTTTATTATTGTTTTAGTTTCAGGATTGTTTTGGGATTAAAGACTTCTAGAAGGCCAAACACTTTTTGACATGACCAGCTACAAGTACCATAGTGCTCCTTGCGTCTCAGTCTCTTTTACTGGCTTAAAGGGATAGTTCAGCCAAAAATGAAAATTCAGTCTTCATTTACTGATAAACAAAGTGTCTTTGTTTTGATGAACACAAATGAAAATATTTTTGTGAACAAACCGTTCATGAGCTGCATTCACTACCACTGTATTTTTTCCCTACTATGGAAGTGAACGGGGCTCATGATCGGTTTGATTACAAACATTCCTCAAAATATTTTCATTTGTGTTCATCAAAACAAAGACACTCATACAGGTTTGTAACAACACAAGAGTGAGTTAATTATGACAGAATTAAAAACAAAATATCTAGCTTTTTAGAGCTGTGCATTATACATAAGAGGTAAGAATCCAAATACAAAATAATTAATAAAATAATATTTGATAAATTATGTTAAAATGGCCAATATAAATGGGTAAATCAATATGTTTAAAATTCAAGTCATGCTAAAACTTTATTATATTTAGTAAATAATTGGTCTACTTTTCTACAACACAAATTACTAATAATATATTTAGTATATGAATATTTTCCATTTTAATTTCTGACCACAAGAAATATGTAAATGCATTTCTTTATTTGGCACCCAGGTGAATAAGTACACTAAAACACACTTTAAGTATACTTATTAAATGTACTGTTTTCATTCAGTAATTTTGTACTTAAGGTTTAGTTCACCCAAAAATGAAAATTCTCTCTAATCATTTTCTCATCCTCATGTTGTTGTAAACCTGTTTTAGTTTCTTTATTCTGTTGAAAACAAAAGAATATATTTTGATAAATCGTATAGCACACAGTTGACGATACCCATTCGCTTCTATAGTAGGAAAAACAATAGTACGGAAGTGAATGGGGCTCAGAAATGGTTTGGTTACAAAATCTCAAACTATCTTCATTTGTGTTTATCAAAACAAAGAAATTTATACAGGTTTGTAACAACATGAAGGTGAGTAAATGATGACAGAATATTCATTTTTTTTGGGGGGTACTGTCCCTTTAAGACTTTAATAACATTTGTACAGTTTAATAATGAATGATAAAGACACTAAATGTGCAATCAGTTATTAACAATGGTCAAATGTGACCAAAACTCCTTCTATTTCATTATTAAAGGGGACATTTCATAAGACTTTTTTAAGAGGTAAAATAAATCTTCGGTGTCCCCAGAGTACATATGTAAAGTTTTAGCTTAAAATACCATATAGATAATTTATTGTAGCATGTCAAAATTCCACTTTTATAGGTCTTTGTGTTTGTGTTCGTGTCCTTTAAAATACAAATGAGTTGATCTCTGCACTAAATGGCAGTGCTGTGGTTGGATGGTGCAGATTAAGGGGTGGTATTTTCCCCTTCTGACATCACAAGGGGAGCTACTTTTCAATTACGTATTTTTTTCACATGCTTGCAGAGAATGGATTACCAAAATTAAGTTACTGGGTTGATCTTTTTCACATTTTCTACAAGCACTTGGGATGCATTTATAGCACTTAAACATGGAAAAGTCTGATTTTCATGTTATGTCCCCTTTAATGTGTCCGGGCCTTCTGTTGCGTTTTTGTTCATTTTAATCTTTTTAGTCTTTGTACCTCATTTTGGACTTTTTTTGAAAGGCACTGGGATATTTTTGGTAATTTTTCAGTTTGTAATACATTAAGAAACAACATGTCAGAGCTTGGTGTCTCAAGATTCCACTTATTTATTATAAAACAATTGTGCATTGTGTTACATAACAACATCTTACGCTCTATAACCTACAAATACATATATGCTATCCATTACCCACATACCTATGTATTTTCTTCCTCAGTTACTTTGTAAACAGCAGCAGTGGAGCTTGTCAAGCGTGTGATCATACGTGTGAGGACTGTTCTGGAAGCAGTGGTTTCTGTCTCAGCTGTAGAGATGGATTCTTTCTCATGAGAAAATCCGGACTTTGTCTGCATACATGCCCATTACATTACTTCCCTGACACTGACAGAAAGTGCACACATTGCCACCCTACCTGTAAAACATGCAATGGTAAGTGTCACATGCAAAGACCCAAAGTTAGTTTTCATTGTTTTGCAGTGATGTTTGTCTGTAAAACCCTTTTATGATAAACATACGGCAAAAAAGATATTTCTCTAGCCAAAAATTTGTTTTAAGTATATGCTAATTATTTTGAAAGTGAAGCTTAAATAAATATATTTACATTTTATTTGACACTATATTTCACAAATACATTTCTAATTTAATCCATACAGCAAAGGATATATTTGTCCTTGCCAAAATATAAAATTTTAAAAAGTATATTTTTTCGGATGAATATATACTTAATTTGAACCTTTTCGAAATCTTATATGTTTACAGATTTGTAACATAAACAAAGTTTTTCTTCCAATGCCATGTGAATATAAATTCTTTAAAATATATTTATTTTTGTAAACAAATATATTGTTTGGTCATTTTTTTATATTTTTAAATATTTTTAAAATTATGTTTGTTTTTGCCGTAAGCTGAAACACAAATGCATTTTCTAAAAATGCATCATTACAGTGATGTCAGATCCTTTGATTATCTTTAAGACCTATATTTTATATAACAATATCTTATGTTTTAGTATTACACATACAACTATAATAAAGATACGTTCACATGTCATTATATAACAGCACATGTATGGTGTTTTGTGTTTGATGTGTAAACAGAATCAGGAGCCGTCTTCTGTACATCATGTTATGAAGGTTACAAAATGTTTGCAGGAATCTGCACGTCTCAATGTCTAAGTGGACAATATTTAACGGTAATGCCTTCCTATACGTAATGAACTTATCAGGGCTCTGATGTTGTTATTTACCTTTATTGTGAAGTTTTAGTTTGGTCCCAAATTAAAGTTCAGAAAGTTTTTTGACATTTTCAGTCATTTAAACTTAACTTTCACAGCATAAAAGCTGTTGTGCTCAGTTAGCTTGAATCATATATACATCACATGCTTTATAACACTCATTATGTTTATCACAGAATGACACATGTGTAGCTTGTGACCAATCCTGTACTGAATGTAAGGGCCCCGGGCCCTACAACTGCACCCGGTGCCCAGCTCTACAGCGCCTCACAGAGGACGGGCGTTGTCTTTCTTGCTGTGGAGAAAACACATTTAGACATTCAAGGTTTCCCTGGGAATGCTGTGTGTGCGACGAACTGGACGGTACAACCCTTTAAATACAAAAAGTCTTTATAGATTGTGTTTATATAAATTTTTGTGAAAGTAACATAGCTGTCCATTACAGAAGCTGACAATAATTCTGACTCTGATGAAAAATAATGCATCTATGATTACAAAAATACAGGAAATTTAAATAAATGAATTCTGAAATGCGCCATAGAAATAAAATAAAAAATGTCCTGTAGTTATGTAGTATATGCATGTGGTCCCTAAATGTGACCTTTAACCTCTCTTTTCACAGATGAATGCATTGTGGGACTGAACCACGACTTTTTCAGCAAAGAGCCACTGCCTTCAGTTCGTACTGGCCTTGTTGTTTTCACAGTTATATTTGTGCTGGTGAGCTTGTGGTTCGCCATGTTTTACTTCCTGCATTTTCGACGGAGGATCACCTCAAAACCCGTCCTCAAAACAAACGGCTACGCCAAAATCCCTGATGGTCCCTTTACTTCCGCGTCCCTCAAGGACAGCATACACCCCGAGTACCGTGATAAGGATCAAGGTGAAGAGGACGATGAGGATGAGGAAGATGACATTGTTTACATGGGAAGGGATGGGATTGTGTATCGGAAATTCAAATACAGCATGTTGGAGGAGGAGGAGCCGGATGAGGAGGCGGAGTATGAGTATGATGATGAGATGTGCACATTTAAATAAAACGTAATTGCGCTGAAGGCATGTTTATTTTCTTTGTGCGTATCATTGTCTTATTTATTACAAATGAATAGAAGGAATTGTGAGGAAAGTGAGGAATACATTTTACCAACCACCAACTTTAGAGTCAACATGAAATGTAGTTCGTACATTTTAGTATTTCCATGAAAAATGAGATGCCTGTATGTGTGAATACAGTCTTGATATGTAAAGAAAATGTAAATGTTTCAATGTCATAAGCATTCATATGTCACTCAATCTGTGAAAAGACAGCTAAAGTTATTTTTTTTGTGATTTTTGTTTTACAGAAAATCCTCTCAGGTACATTTTGTAAAAATATAATCTTAATATCTTTAATATTGATTGTGTAAAATCATGTCAAAGATTAGATTGAGACTTCAGCCTAGATTTCACAGACAAGAGTCACATTATTGTAAAAGGCCTTGGTCCTGTAAATGATTTAAACACTGTACAGATGACATTATGAACTTCTTTTTTTAAATAAATTAAGCATGTATTAAATGGAGGGCCTAATAAATCAGAGTGTCAATATCTCTGTGAAGAAGTTGCAGATGTTTTGCATTAGATAAGTTGATCAAATGACCACAGTGCTGATAACATCATGTGATAGTAGTAAGGGTCGGCCACACACAGTCAAAAAATATTAAACCAACAGTGTGTCTCAATTCGTTCCCTAGCTCCCGAGGTCGTGAATCAGTATATCGTGTACACAGGTTCGGGCACTGGTAAGGACCCTAGCTCACTTCACATTGGGACAATGTTCACTTATTTTTCTGTCACGTGGCTGCTTAAGCACGTTGTAATCACTCACAGCTGTTACTCATCAACAACCGGCAAAACCAACATCTCTCTGACTTAATTTTAAAAACAGTACATTGTGAAAAATGCTGTCATTATTCTCTTACATATCTGTGCATAAAATTGGAGGCATATAATTTAATTTTTAAATGTAATAAATATATTTACAATTTTAAATAAATATTATTATTTTAAATATTGAGTAGATTGTGGTTCCTTACTGTGTAGCAATGTGTGTTTATATTTACAACTAAAACAAACGTTTGTCTTTATAAAAGTTCTGTAACATTTCATAAAGTTTATTGAGTTGGATCACGTGATGTTCGGTTGGCGAGCTTCAGAAAAGGTCACGTGCTTTCCGGTTAGGAAACATAGGGACCATCGATGCTCACTGGTTTTTGTGTTGCATTGTGAGAATTTTTAGGGAACGAACGTTCCAGTGCACTGAACGGATTTTGCGATTGAGACAGCCCTTAAAATGGCCGACTCCCTGATCAGTGCCCTGACTACTGAACAAGGGAGCTGATTGAGACACACGGCAAGTCATGATATGCTTGAGAAACTCTAAATGAAATATCAGTTTGTAGCCCACTCCTAGCTTTGATGTTCATTTCATTTAGTGCTGTAGTCATCACTTCACCTTTAAAGTCCCTGTGAACTGGAGTGGTGCTCGACTTCCAGGTTGTGACATATTTCTGAGTAAAGAAAGAGCTGTGTCCAAAATCTCTAAGGCCCTGTCCCAAATGGCACCCTACGGACTTGTGGACCTCCTCAGATTTTTGATCTTTGATGACATCATGGAATGCAGACCTTAGGGACAAAAGTCCACGAGGGCACACCGGAGTTGTATTTTGTGACGGACTCGAGTGTCACGATGGAAGTAGGAAGAGAAGTTGCCTATCAGTGTGAACTCCTCCCTTCTGTTTTCTGATTGGTCTGATTGCTCTTTCGCAAGGACTTCTGAGTTGGTAGTGTGTGAAACCTGATGCAGTGCTGGCTTCGCCGAAGACCACATCAAGGGTGAAAAGGGGGCGCTAATGAGCACACCTGGGAGCAGCGTTGCCAACTTGGCGACTTTGTCGCGACTTTTCAGACCCCTTTAACGACTTATTTTTAAAGAAGCGACTAGTGACAAATCTAGCGACTTTCTGGCGTTGTTGGAGACTTTTTGACTTGAAAGCACGTATCATTCCCTCTTTTCAACGAGCAGCTACTGCTGCTTTCGTGGGCTCCACCCCATCCCAAAGCACTCACAGGCGGTCTAGTCCTCGTGCAGCAGAGCAGAGTCTCTCCCAGCTGCAGTCAGGGCAGGAGATGTTGTTCATATCTCTCCATCCAGACTGCATAATCGTGCATGCGGGAAGCCGGAACTGCCTGATCCCGCGATGGCTTGCATTTATGGCGGGGTGTAAATAAATGGTCTTTCAATAAAATAAATCACTGTACAAAAATAAATGTATTTGAGTGAGCTGAGCAGCAGCACCTTCAAACAAAGTGAACGGAGTTGACGCGTTAATGAGCTATATACGTTACCTGCAATTTAAACAATGTTTCCCATCATTTATCAGTTTATCTTCACATGTTTTAAAACTGGACTATTTGGACATATAAACATGACAACATTTCGTTTCATGAGAACAGAAGCAGATAAATGAACGAGAAAACATTTTTATTCATCCACGTGTATTAAAATTACATTTGTGACCGTTCATATAGAAAGATAAACTTGAAAAAGCCAATGTAGTAACCCCCAATTTCCACCGACTGCGGAACGGCTGCGGATCCGCTGCGGAATGGCGGCGGAGTCAATCGGTTTACATTCAAGTCAATGTGTGTATTTCCACTGACTGCGCTCCGAATCCGTCACAGTTCCGGCCATCCGCAGCCCTCCGGCACAAATACGCAGAGCTTCTATTTTTAACGGATGCCGGACAGCTCCGCAGGGCGGAGCCATGACTTTATTGCGTGATCATACCTGAATTCGCGAGATCTCGTGTTTTTTTCCTTTATTAAATCTTTGCAATACAAACATTACAAAGTCATTAATATAGAAACAACAAATAATAGACAAGAACAGAGCCAGGGGGAGTTAAATGATAAAGTATATGGTATAATAAATACATTAAAGATAGAGCATAAATAAATGGTTTTAGCAGCTTTCTTCTTTTTTGAATTTTGGATGGATTTGATGTACTGCTCTGTCTACGCGAGATCTCGTGTTGTGATCTGCTGGTTTGTAAAAACGTTATAATTCAAGTCATAATTGGCGGAGACAAAACTAGGTATTGCGCGATCATCACGTGAATTTGCGAGACCTCATGGGTCCTCGTCACTTCAGCACGCAGCCGCTCTGCAACCAATACGGAACTGGTGGGTATTGGCGGACGGCGGAGTGCGGAGGCGTAACGCAGCGGAGCAGATCTGCAGCCGCTCCGCAGTCGGTGGAAATCCGGCGTAAGAATCCAAATACAACGTGATGACGTCACTGTTGTGCAAATGATGACGCAGTGACGCAATCTAGCGGCATTTAGCGACTTTCCAGGCAAGCTTTGAAAATAGTTGGCAACACTGCCTGGAAGCGTAAAAATGACAGATGGGACACCCTACGGACACGTAGACTAAGTGAGCGCAATTTAAGGCCACGAGACCGAAAGTCCACATTAAGTGTGCCATTTGGGACAAGGACTAAAATGCTGCTATTGGAGGCATTCACACCAGACGGGGAACAGGCGTCAAGCGCGAGTGATTTACAGGTTACGTCAATGCAAAGACAGGAATAAACATCCTGAGGCGTGGTACGCGCAAATTGAGCTTGGCCACGGGAGTTGAAAAATCTGAACTTTGGTGAATATTTGCACCGTGTTAACCAATCAGAAGCTTGCTCTAGTAATGACTTGATCACAGGGCGCGAGCGGAGTCTCAGAAGCCACGTGAATGAAGCAAGTTAAATGTTCAAGCAAGCGTCCAACTACATGCGAACAGCGCGTTTTTGCCGCCTCTACCGCGTTTGGTGTGAATCCAGCATTAAGCCGCATTCAGTGTTGCTTGTCTCTTTCAATGAGGGGTTTCTAAATCTGCTTGTCATTAACAAATGAGTACCGTCCACTCCAGTAACTGACGAGAGAAGGATGACGTGAAATCCACTGCTTCGATCTCATTGGTAGTCGCTCCAAACTTTTCGCTCAACATTTGCATAAATGTGAAATGAATGAGATCGCGTTGCTTTGCTACTGCTGGTCGCTGGCTGTCTGAACGGGGCGTTAGGCATCCAGGCACGTCCAAATCCAATGCTTGCTTTGCTTCCTGTCTCCATGCATGTGTAGCTGGGCAATGTGATTGATCAAGCCTGGTCAAGTTAAAATAAAGGGCGGCCAAGAAAGTGTCTGGAGCACAAATTTAGTGTAAATAAAGTCATATTTGCACTTTTTTACACGTTTTAATTGCATTTCTAGCGAGAAATTAGTATTGTATTGTTCAAATATGGGATTAGTTATCCCAAAGGCTCTCTCTGTTTATATTTCAAACAGCATTCTGTTACACTTCCTATTAAGACTGTCTGAATATTGTTCTCAGGAATGCCTTCATGCCTCCGAAGTAATTGCCTCATGAGGCAAAAAGTCAGCTGCCTTAGCTTTCGAATGCAGCCAGAATACAACCTGAAGGAATGCTTGTGACTTTGTCCACCCAAATAATCCAGAGTTCACACAGAAACTGTTTAACAATGTAGCTTCACAATTCAGTACTACATATTTTACAATCTTTGTAACGTGTTTCAGCAATACAAGTCTAACATTTATGTGTTTAGAAACAATTCTCTGAAATTACTACTCACAGACTTTATTCTCCACCAATAAACTATTTTCAAAGGTGTGAGGCAAGTAATAAATGACAAGATAATTTTTAATGAATATTTTATTATTATAGAACCAGAAATAATCCAGTATATGTGGCATCAAGAATAAATCGCTCTACTTTGATTACAGATTGTTTGACAGACAACGTTAACAAGGCTCTTTAATTTTACAAGTCAAGCTGGATGAAATGCAGGGTTTTGCCCTTATATGTTTAAACTATTATGATTTGACATGTTAAAGGCACTGCCCTGACATAAAACACAACTATTCAAAATGTACCAAGCATTGGAAAAGCAGCATTTCACAAATAAGTGCTATAGTCTGACACAAAACCAGCAGCAAACGTTCAACACTGTCAGATAAAAAGGTCAAAAAATGGACCCAAGCTCGTACAGGGGCAGTAACCTTTAAAAAGACCATAATATGTACACTTAAGGTACAAATATGTTTACATTTCATACAAATATGTACCTTTCAAGTCCTAATATGTACCTCTGAGCTACTAATATTAACTCTTTAGCTGCTAAGTTTTACTTTTTGAAAGGGTAGCGCCCCAGTGACAGCTTGAGACCATTTTTTGATCATTTTCTGATAGGGTATAGAAACTAGTAAATCTGAACTTCCAACTAGCTTACCAGAGTACTATCTGCTGAGTCACTTTAAAAAAAATAACTTTTTGCTATCTGTACACACTCTTAAATATTAAAAACATCACTAAAATTCAATTCAATAATTATGTACAGCCATATCTCTGTGTGACCAGTTGTGCATTCATAGTAGGCGACAAACTGGCCTTCAGCTCTTTTTATCTCAAGCTTGGACTTCCACCTCTGGGTACGGTTCTCTGAGAACCATATAAAAGCCATTTGTTTTGTGTCAACGAGGAATTTCAATTTCCACTACTGTTCAAGTGAGCCATTTTAATCCCTTGCGGGGTCCTTCCCAAAATCAAGTTAAAGATACAGACAAAATGATTTGTTTACAGTGGAAAATCTGCAGAAAGATTCGACCAATTCTGTGGTTTGACAAAGGTAAAAATACTTCCTGACCTTCGTGTTGTATCAATGCAAAAGGTCTCTGGTAAACATTGAGAACTGTGAAGGGGAGATTCCTTTCCAGTTTATGTGTAACGTGATGGATCCATGTAATGGATTCGACTTCCAAACGAGACATTTCATGTTAGCACTGTACATGAAAACACAATCCTTCTTTCTACATCACAACCGCGCAAAAAAACTATGAAGAAATGGTCACTTCAAGATTTTTTTAAATACAAAAATAACATCCTGCATATGTAGTAACTGGCTTTAAATAGGAAAGGGGATTGTGGGTAGTGTGTTACAGTCTGTGGCCATTCATGATCTGATTTGGCGTTGTAGATATTGATGTTTTAAAGAAGTTGTCCTCCTTCAGTTTCAAGTGCTCGGGCAGATCCAGCTTTCTCTTCGCCTCCTCAACGTCACTTTGAATCGCTGATATCAACTCATCTGTAAGGCAGACAAAACTTGGGATTAACGGAAGGAACAGTGTCCCAGTTGGCCCAAGGACGTTTTTAATGGTTTATCTTGTGTGAAAAAGGTCTATTTGGGTGGGAATGAGTTGTTACCAAGTGATTGAAATCCTTTCTCAGGACGAATATAGCCGACCATAGCTACGCTCAATATCTGGCCATAGAAGTCTTCCTTAAAATTGTAAATCACATGCGTTTCCTAAAACACACACAAAAAACACCAGACATGTTATGATTCATTGAGAGGACTCAACACAATGTCACAATCTCATGGCAATTCAAAACAAATTAGCATTTCAGGGAATTGGTGGCTAATTCGTAGGGCTGTGACAATGCATCGCGTTTCCCATTAAAAATATCTCTCTGAAATCAATCCCAAGCTCCGATTCTATGTTTCATGCACAGCTCGTGAGTATATCACTATGAGTTTGAGTCGTTTATAATGTGCATTTAAAAAAGCAACACTCGTCAAACACAATCATTCAAAATATTCTTTATTATCATGAAAATACCTGAAACAATTTGAAAAACCGCAATGTAAATATGTTTTTAACGGGGTGCCTCATATGTCCTAAAAAGTGAAGCTGATGGCTCTTTAATCGCCCCCTGGTGGTTGGCTGCAGTACAAGTCATAAACGCCGCTCTCTTCATGCAAACGAACGGGACTCAGGTCAAATAAAAAAATTATTACACTTCCAATAAAATTTTCCAAAAGATGTTTTTTTTGTCCTTTAAGGTAGTTGTGTTGATATGTGTTCAATTGTTAATTTTTGTGATACGTTTTTATTTATCTCGTTAAAATATCTCTTCATTTAATCTAAAATTAATATCTCGTCAAAAACATTGTAATAGATAAGTTGTTAATTTTAAAAAAAATAGCTATTTTAATATATATATAGTGTATTATTTTGTGTTTTTAAATTTAGTCGTTAGTTGTATTTTTATTTAACTTACCCCTATTTTAGCAAGCCAGTTAAATGAGACGTTTAAGGGGCGTGGTTGAATAAGGTCACTTTGCAGTATTAGTCTGTGTATATGTATATAGTTAAACTATTAACTAATTAACTAATAACTATTTATTTAGTTACATCCGTATGGGCTGAAGTTTGATACCACGGCTCTATCTCTGGACTTCACTGACAATTCCTTTTGCGCATGCCCTGGCTCCAAACTGACGTTTTTGCGTAACATGTCAGCGTAAATCGTCGTACATTTTAAAGGAACAGTATGTAAGAAATGTATATCAATTAATCATAAAATGGCCATACTATGTCACTAGACAATAAGAAATAATTTTCATTTAAATACTTATATCACTGACAACAGTGGTCTGGCCAGGATATTGTCATTTAAAAAGTGGAGTTGCAGCCCTCAACTGATGTTTATGTTGTCATTTTGTGTATTGGCCACCAGTTGTGTGATTGCAGTACCAGTTTTAGCCACAAGTTTTGTTATTGCAATACCAGTTTTGGCCACAATCCTACATACTGTTCCTTTAAGTTCAGTTCATTACAATGGAAGGAAGCGGTATCACGTCGTCCATCTTTTTTTGCAGTCGATGGTTTGTAATGGTGGTACTTATGCGGCACCAATGGAGTTTCTGCACGAGAGCGCCCTCTGGCTTTTGGATGTGGCTGCATTTTACCGTAATTCTACTAGAAAATGCGCACGAAATTTGCACGATTAATTATGCCAGCCCTACTTATTTATATAAATTTGTGCGTTTTCATACAATTTTCTATAAAAATCACGATTTCCTGTTGTCCGAATAATCTGTGACAGTTTTGTTACTATCCAACTCTGTTACCAAAATCCAGTAACAGTGTTGACAGTAGTGAGTGACTGAGATTGACCAACCATTGATTTCTTAGTGTTTTTGTAGTAAGGATTCCAGCCGATGCTCATGACCATCTTGTGAATGTCTCCGTTATTCACGCGTGCCCACCCATAGTAGATACCGGTGCTGATGTCAGCAGGGAGACTGTCCACCACCGACTCTGGGAAGTTGGCTGAAATGGAAAGACAACTTTACATCAATCAGATCAGAATTCAGATCAGAGTTCATTTAAAAATCTTTTAAGTGTTTCCATTACAAGTACTACTACTGTATGACCCAACAGTTGCTGCAACCATTGCATAATAATACCTTTAAGTAGTGTGTTTTGGGTATTATTACAAAAGCCAGGATTTATCAGTGTTTCTTTCGGTTTCCATCCACCCACCCCATTATTAACAGAGCCCAACACATTAACAGTAGATAGCATTATAGTTTCCATTTAAACCATTATACCCAGTAAAATTACTGTAATAGTTTCTATTGTTTTTAGCAGGAGTATTAATACAGGCTCTTAAGCTCTGTATGTTCACTTTAGAAAGACAACGCGGTCGTTATATAACTAGAAGCAAACGCAGATTCACAATGATTCATCAAAATATCACTAAAAGAACCTGAGCTGCCAGCGTTACCAATTAATTATTAAAATATAGAATTAAGTGCTAACAAATTGGTTTTAGAATGATCAAATACAAGAATTCGTTTCACCTGTCGGGATGCCCAGTTCCTTGCTTCCGCGTCCAAACCCACGGATAACCTTTCCTCGACAGAAATACGGCAAACTCCTCATGTTTGAATCCGGTTAAACTGATGAGAGTGATAGGGCGACCCGGCTGTTCTAGATGCTTCCGTCTTATCGATTCAATCCGATATAGGAAATATCGAAAATAACTGATTTATAATAACGACTCCTTAAGTTTGGTCTTCCGACTTTTAAAACATTAAGAATAAGTGTAAAAATGAAGTCCGCTGTATTGAGTGAAATGGTAGTTCCTCACTACCGACCGTGCGATGTGCCGCTGTCATCAGGGGAGCTCCACTTCGTCCAGCGCTGCGCACACGTATGACGTTGAAATACCGCGATAGCAATCTAAAATCTGCGCTTTCGATTTGCTCTCGCGGTACTTGATGTCATAGGCCGAACAGTCTGCGCAGAACTGAATGAAGTCGAACACGCCTATCGTAGAAGCAGAGTTTGTGCAACGACCTTCGCTGACGTATTTCCTTTGGAAAAAGCGTAACATAAAAGTCCTGCAGATTCACCACGTGAGGTAAAGCAAATAAAAAATAAACATAAATATATATTATTTGATTTATGATGTTTTTGATGGTAGCTCTGTTTGACGATAACATTTCAATATACACATCGTTCAAAAGGATTGTAAGTTATTCACACTAGTTATTTATACTATAAATGCATTATCGTAATATATTACACATGCAATTACATAGAATAAATTCGAATGATTTTGCTGTGAACATTTTTTGCGATAAATATAAAGGCGACATCTAAATAATGACATTACTAGTTAAAATGATAATATTTATTTATTAATGCGACATTCATTAAAGACATTTTCATGTTGTTTAATAACTCGTAGTTAACGCTAGCTTCCAAAACTTACTTACTGGTGTCATGCGGCATCATGTTAGTCTTACGCCAAAAAATAGATTTCAGTACTACAGTAACCATTAATGAACAACATTTTAAAATCATACTTAATTTATTTGAGCACTGGTTCTTTGAGTAACTTAGTTATACAAAAGAGACAATTTTAAACTCACAGAAATTTAACGCGACTTATTAATATAGCCTTCATGACAACAGTTCTAGTTATCGATGACAGGTGCCTTCTAGGATGGTTATGTATGCTTTTAATCTATAACCTCTAGATGTCGCTATTATGCCGGAAATATGCAGAATATCTTGATACTTCGTTATGGGTCGCTATCTTAAAAATACTTTAATTCTGTAACTTGTCAGCAGTTGCCTTGCGGTGCGTATGTTATAGTTTGACATTAGCCTACGTCTTAAAATTAATAATATTTTACACAGTGTTTTACAAAAACATTTTCTCTTATATTACAATTATATTAATTATTATATATTTTCATTATGGAGTCATAACATTTGAAAATGTACCAGCACTTTCACCTGTTCATCCACAGTACAGACAACGAGCATCAAATGATATGTCTCTAAAGATGTGCAAAAATTAAAGCTGTAACTCTTAATGTAATGTGAAACTCACGTAAAAACAAAAAAAGTATATATTCTGTTGAGCTCTCAAAGTCAGCCGTCTTTGGTCTTCTTGTCACCCAAATTAAAATACAACATTGTTAATAAGTGCTTTTGTAACCTTCATCTTATACTATTAATTAATTACACATTTACACCAGGTTACATACATTTTCATGCACATTTTGTGTAAAAAGGACATTTCTAATTTTTTTTATAAGAAAACACGTCCTTTAAGTAAAATAAGGTTTTAATCTGAATTTTCCCCACAAACACATAACAGTCTTTAGTGTAAATTGTTTTTAGCATACTACAAGAAAAGACAATTATTATGTAACTAAATAAAACCTAAGATCTGCGTTTTCTTTCAGATAAAATGTTAATCATTAAATAGTTTCCATTCCATGTTATGTTGGATATGATTCCTTTCATTTTTTTTATTTTTTAAATAAAATATATTTTCCCTGATTAATATCATTTTACATGTTGAAAGAAGTAGAATAAATACAATTGGATATATAAAACATTAAGAACTTTTCACAATGCAAATTTGTCTGTGTTTTAAAAGCAGTGTTTTTGTTTGTATACGCACTCAGTGCTATATTTTCATAAAGCAGTCTGGCGGCTGACATTAAATGGCACAAACAACCACAGTTGCTATATATGACTTTAGCTTATGGGGTATAACTGTAACCTTTACATGATACAAAAGACGATTTTTCATTATCATATAAAGTCTAGGATGCTTTAAAGGTTCAATCTGTGAAATACTTCTTAAAGAGAAAACAAAATAGAGTAGGATTTAAATATATTGTTGTCGCCTCAGCACACAAGGTCCACATTACCATATAAAACATTGTATCTTAATACATTTCAAGCTTTTTTAAAACGAGCCATACAATGGTACATTACAACCACAATTCAATCTGGAAAAAAGCTATCAAAATCCAAACACCCACGATGTCAGTGGGGCAGGGAGTAAAGAATATCACTATTTTGTGTGCTTTCCTTTTCTCTGATTCATTTGAAGTGACGCTGTATAACTGGGAATAATAATATAAGTTGTTTGTGATTCTATATTTAAACATCACCCCTTAATTTACACTTTTATACATTTGGCAGACATTCTTTTATACAAACGTACACATTTTACCTTTATATTTGTTCATTATATTCACTGGGAATCAAACCCATGACATTGTCATATTTATTTCCATGCCAGAAAAGCTACTGGAGTTGTATTTTAGTTATATTGTCTTCATCACTCCCTCTCATATCTTATTTTACTTCCTAGGCTATGCTATAATGAAACAAGTTCAAGCTGATAAAACATGGATGACAATAGATTGTTTGCGGTGCTGATTTTTGGTCTGTCAACAATCAAACATTTAACTCTTTAATCAACCCACAAGAGTTTTAAGACACTGCTAATGCAGACACATGAATCAAAAACATCTGTAAATAGCTGCAACTATTAATTGAACACAAAATAAAGTAATTTTTACACTATATTAGTAAGTTATATTTCAGCTGTTTGGACTGAACTAAAATCCTTGATTAACAATGTCTTGGTCAGACACATACACTGTAAAAAGTGAAAAGTTGGATCAACTTCTGTTGGTAACACCTAAAATGTATTTTTTTTATTTTCCCTTTAAGTGTTTTAACTTAAAAATATAAGTAAAAAAAACCACTCATTTCATACAGTGTGTGTGTCACACTAATAAATATTGAAAATCAAGGATTTTAGTTCACTTCAAACAGCTGAAATATAACTTATATCAAATAATACTGAAAATTACTAGAATTAATAGAAAAATGTGAAATGTTTAAACCGCACAATTAATTTAATTACTTATTACTAATTACTTTCTAAATCATATTTAGTAGAATATACAAAGATAGGCTTGAAACGGCTCAAATAAATCATATAAAAGTACATTTATAAGTCCCACTTTTTAAGGTCCAATTCTCACTATTAACTACTTTTGTCTTAATATACTCCTAATTACTGCTTATTAATAGAGTAGTTGTTAAGTTAAAGGATTGGTGAATTAAAAGATGTAGAATAAGGTTTTCCAGAATCAGGGATTAATATAATAAAATAGTACTTTTAAAGTACTAAAACAACCAACATCTCAGTAATATTAATGCTAATAACCAATCAGTAGTGAGAATTTGAAACTACACTAGAGTTTTACCACTATCCCTATTAACTTACCAAAGTAGTCAAAGTGAGAAGAATACATAAAAAGCATGAATTTTATCCTTAGACTTTAAATTTTGATGTTAAATCCACTATTGTATTATATATAACTGGTCTACAGTCCATACACAGTAATCCCTTACTTTACTTTAAGGAGAAAGTAATTAAATTACAGTAACTAATTACTAAGTAACTAGTTACACCCAACACTGATGACCAATCACAAAATGATAAAAGCCTTGACCCTAATTATATGTGACCCTGGACCACAAAACCGCACAAAGGTCACACAGGTATAGTTATAGCAAACAATACTGGGTCAAAATTATTGATTTTTCTTTTATGCCAAAAATAAGACAATTATATAATTAGGATATTAATTAAAGATCATGGACAACATTTGGACAAATTTAAAATTGTGATTTTCTTGCACACTTACATGTTCAAATTTATTTCAAATAGTTGTATCTCGGCTAAATATTTTCCAATCCTAACAAACCATACATCAATGGAAAAGCTTATTTATTCAACTTTCAGATGAAATATTTTGTTACAAAAAAATGACCCTTATGAGTGGTTTTGTGGTCCAGGTCACATATCTGTATTTATTTTATTGGCCTTTTTTCATTATAATTTAGATACTTTACAGGTATGTGTGAAATATTGTCTCCTTAAGTCTTTAAAGGTACAGTTTACCCAAAATGTAAATCGTTTCCATTTGAAATAATATCATGGAAACGTTTCCCTCATCCCAAAACCACATCTTACTTCAGAGAGCATCAAAAGTGAATTCTGTGAAGACTCCGCTGCGCTGGTTTAAACGTTCAAGTTTCAAAAAGAACTCGAAAGGAGTATTAAAAAATTGTCCCTAAGACATGTGCTGGTTCTGCATGAACAAGATGTCAACCACTGCGACCAGATCTTTTACTCAGCAAATTGATTTAAGAAGCCTAGGAGAGCTTCGAACGCATGTCAAGATTTTCAATGATTTACAACTTAATTGTCAGCCTTATGACTTATGAATAATTGCAAGTTGCACATCACTTTTAAGACACTTTCTTGTGTCCCTTTGGGGCTTAAACACTTACTCTCCATTATTCGAGTCTTCTGAACTTCACCTTACATGTTTCACCATAGAAGAAAGTCCTTGAGGGGAAGCCATTACTGACAAAATTGATATTTTGGGTAAACTATTCCTTTAAACGTAACATAAGACACACTGTGGCAGTGACTGTCCATGGGTCAGAGCGATGAACTTACACACAACCCACACATGTGTAAGTCTCATCGGCAGTGACTGAAACACAGCAGTAATGAAGCAGGTAATGCATGCTTAATGAAGCATAAACGCATTTAAACACATCTACACAGGAGAGATTAACAGCTTGTATACTCGCATTATACACCCACCCGAACATTATTACAACAGCGGTGCCCCCGTCTCTCGAGCGTTTCTCTTTTTCTCTCTTACTTTACCTCACACATACGCACAAACATTGACTCAGACACGTACACCTGTGAATAAACCTTCAACTGCTATGATACTCTCTTACCATCTGTTCGGCTCTGCCCTGCTCTCTACGTACCGCGGTAATAACACGGTTGCTTGAGCATTCAGATGTTGATAACTAATTGTGTTGATAACGGACAGGCCATTGTCCTCAGTAGATTTGTTAATATTTTGACAACAAACTTTTTTTTTGGGGGGGGGTCAGAAAATGGTCTTAAGCTGTCACTAAAAAGTCCTAATATGTACAATTTAGGCCCAGAAACATCTAAGGGAACTAATATGAACTCTTTAGATGCACTTTTGAAAGGGTACACCTATTGAAAGTGACTGGAAGCTATTTAGTGTGGATGAGATGTGTCGCGTGCCAGACTTGAACCCGACTCCCATTGTGAGCACCATAGCTCAACGAGTTTGTATACAAAATATTATAATTTCCTTAAGTGAATTCGCTTACTGTAAGCACATGTCTTTATAAAAACCATTTTCTCAACAGGAGTACGATACTTGTAATACTGTGTAAATCCTTTTGTTTTTGCATTATAACTTTACGGGTGGTAAATAGTAATGGCATACATTCTGTTTCGAAAAATGTTCCCATTACGTTTAGGCATTAAAGGTAAAAATGGGAATTTTTCCAGGAAAATCTGGTCGCGGTTCAAGTGCACACGTGAAGAAGTGCATTAAAAGTCACCCCCTCTCTGTGCAAAGTGTACAAAGTGCATCTGATGAAAAAGTACAAGTGCCACAAACACAGAGGGGGTACAGAAAGGCAGACTTTTTGATTAATACTCCCCTAAATTAACTGTTTACTCTACAGACTCTTAACATTCCCAGATTATGATAATTTTGTGACAGGCGGAGAGATTGATGTTTGAGAGCTTGTTTTAATTAATGGTTTTGTTTGTCTCTGGAGAATGGATTTCTTCTCGTCTTCATGGTTGCTTTGAAACACTTTTTGAAGCTTTAGAGCGACGTAATGGGACCCCCGTGTGTGTTTTGAATAGAAGTGAAAAAGTGTCTACAACGATTATTTCGTGTTTGAAGGAGAGGCTAATCATACATGCAGTCATGTTTGCTTTTTTTACTTTAGTGTTTATCGCGTTTTTATGACTTTTGAAATGATCAAAAAACAAAATTTGATTGTTTTTGCCCGTGTGTAGCAGAAGAACTCGTATTTATGTGTTTACGGGTGTACCGCATCGATTCGAAGTTTTAAGTAACTTTGTTTGAAATGCACTTAAAACGAAATTATTTCAAATCTTGTTTATGTTCACGTAATCATAATGAAGGCTTGTTATGTCACTTCTTTATTAAAAATATACTTGCATAATCTTACTCAAGATGCAAAAACAGTTTTTATTCTTTAATTTACCATTGCCTTTAAAAAAAAAAAAAACATTTAATGTTTGATCAATGTTCAGCTTTGATATTTAAAACATCCTTTTTAGAAGTAATCTACATTTACATTTTACATGTACCGGTATGCATTTGGCAGATGGTTCTTGTAAAATCACTTATACTGTACATTGTAATACAAGTTATACATTTCATCATGTGGGTCCCCTGTGGATTAAACCTATAAACTTTTGCACTGCTAACGCAATGCTCTATCCATTAAGCTAAAAAATAACTATTTTAGTCTTAGAACAAAACCAAGTTACTTTCACAACAATTTTATATTTTTTCTAATACTTTCAAAATCCAGTTGGCTAAAGAATGCTTAACATTGCTCCCTAAACATTCGATTTCCCCTTTAACACCCATTTATAAGCTGTTCCTGTGACTCACCCTTCTAAAAATAAATGTGCTTCATGGTGCAATAGATTAATAATTTTTGTCTGAATGGTTCCATAAAGAACCTTTAACACTTTCACAAAAGGTCCTTTGAGGAACCAAAAATGGTATCGCTTAAGCATCTTTATTTTTAAGAGTGCAGTTGGTAGTGCATTCATTGCATTAGCAGTGTAAAAGTCGTGGGATTGATCCTAGGGAAACAATATATACCCATGCTATCTTACAAGAATTCGTACATATTTTACAAGTTGGCTAATTTATATTAATTCATATGATAACTTTTGTAAGTTTTTGTTTGATTTTGAATTCATACGAATTAGCCAACTCGTAAAATATGTCAGATTCTCATCAGATCAGGGTGTATATACTAATAAAACTGAACACCTTGAATTCATGCTCTGTAAGTCATTCTGTATGAAAGCATCTACCAAATGCATACAGGTTATTATAATTAATTGCAGGTTTAATTGTTGTCCAAAGTAATTTTTTAGATTTATTTCAGGTTATCTTTTTTATTCTTTTTGTAATAATTTGGTTGTCATTGTCATGGATCACAACATGTTACAGGCATAACAATATAATATTTCCTTTTTAAAATGTCTTATATAGCTAAAAATCAGTCAGTCTCAATTGTATTACTGTTAAGGTAGAGTAACAGTGCTCATGTAATGTTGTGTGTGTGTGTGTGTACCTGGTAATTATCACGTTGTGGGATAGTAAAACCAGAATTTTTGTGACCTTGTGGGGACATTTTGATGTCCCCATGAAGAAACAAGCTTATAAATCAAACAGAATGATGTTTCTTAAAAATGTGAAGTATCAGAAAGTTTTCTGTGATAGTTGGGGTTAGGGAATAGAATATAAAGTTTGTACAGTATAAAAACCCTAACATCTATGGAATGTCCACACAAAACATGGAAACCAGAATGTGTGTGTGTGTGTGTGTGTGTGTGTGTGTGTGTGTGTGTGTGTGTGTGTGTGTGTGTGTGTGTGTGTGTGTGTGTGTGTTTGTAAAAAAGACAGAGAAAAGGAGAGAGTTAGAAATAGAAATAGAGAGTGTTTCTTTTACTGTCAACACCGTTACTCTACCTTGGTAATAGAGTTTGACAGTAACAGAAAATCATGATTTTCACCTACAGACGGTTATAGCAGTAACAACAATAACAAACGGCTTCATGGAACAAACATTACTTCTGGTAAACTTCCATAAAGATCAATAACAACAGAGTCATTTTAGAAAACTTTATTTCTGATACCAAGCAGAGTAAACAACTAGATGACCTTAGTTCAAATCATAGCTTAAGGTATCAAAAACAACACTGAGCTAACTTTACTGTGTAAAATGAATGCATTAACTATAGATCGGCTGCCAAACCTCCCTTCAAATTGCGGTGATCCATGATCGACGTCTCCCCATTTGTTGTTTTCGACAAGGTATTTGTTCCAGAGTTCAGTTTAGCCACTAAACTCCAGAGACTGGAGGTTAGGTTCAGTCCAGATGCATAACTGTGACAAAGCATGTGCTTCGGTTTCATGAAACCGTCTATAAAAGACACTTTTTTAAAAAACTTTATATTATTATGGCCGGTAACATCATGTGAGCATGATCTCATGGAAAGTCGCGTTATAGTCACGCAAAATGTAATGCATTTTTTTCATGTCCATGGCACGAAATTCAGCTTTTTTCATGCCTTGAGCATGAATGTCTTTTTCATTTAATTCGCACAAATATCTAAAAATAATTTCTGGTGTCCGTGGCACAACTTTCTTTTTCGTGTCATTTTATGTATTGTTTTCTATTTTTGTCTATTTTTAAATCATTGTCGCTTGGGGTTGGGGTTAGATTTGGGGTTTGGGTTAGGATGTACTTTTATGTATTGGTTTCTACATGTTTTTCTTCTCCTTTTAAAACTATTCTCGCCTAGGTGTTTGGGTTAGGATGTCTAAAAATGTAACAGAAGATGATTCTAACCCCAATCGACAATGGTAAGAAATAAGTAAAAAAAAGAAAAAAAAATACATTAAATAAAAAAAGAAAGCTGTGCCACGGACATGAAAAACTTTTTATAGAAATGTAAGTGTCACGAAAAAGACATTTGTGCTCAATGCATGAAAGGGCTACATTTCGTGCCATGGCCACAAATAAATTAATACAATTTTGCATGACTATAACACAACTTTCCGTGAGATCAGTCTGGAGCAATGAGTACTATAAAATATCACAATATGCAAAAAAAAAAAAAAAAAAAAAATATATATATATATATATATATATATATATATATATATTATATATATATATATATATATATATATATATATATATATATATATATATATATATATATATATATATATATATATTACTTTGGACACCAAATGTACCTGCACCACAAATGTAAAATTTTTTAGTTCTTCAGAATTTAATTGTGTTCAAAAAGGGTAAAAATTGTATTATAAAACTACAGTTTATTCTGTGGAAGCCACAGTCCACACCTAAATAAAGAAACTAATTAAATTGTTTCTTTAGTTTATTTAGTTTGATGTCCTTGAAGGGTCACTCCACCGAAACTAGAAAGACACAGACAAATGAAGAGTTTGGCATGAACGCAGGGAGTGCGTAAAAAAGTAAAACTGACAAAGAAAACTGTGTGCAGCCATTGCGTTATTACCATTTTTAGGACAGGGTCGTTTTTCACCCCAGATACCCTGATGGGAGCGCTGACAGTATCTACTGTCTTAACACCCCTCTTAGTACCAACAAACACACACAGCAACAAACGCACAGGGTGATGGGAGCGGAAGCGTGGAGATGCCACCGGAAACGTTATCGGTGGCCGTAGTTTATCCCTGTGGGCCCTGGGAAGTAGATGTCCCCAAATATTTACCCCATGAATTTAAAACTTTTAGTCTGAACCTTGATGTTATCATTAACTAGGAAAGATTTGATTCATGTAGATCTAAAGTGCTCTCAAGATGAAAATGTTTTTTTTAACCTCTTGAACTGTTTCTAAATATTTAATGTCTTGTTGTTGCCGTTGTACTCTCTCTCTCTCTCTCTTTCTTTCCCTCGCTTTCTCTATCTCCCTCCGTAAGCCCTCCACAGGTAACGGCTGTTAAGCAGTGAATTTCAGATCCTCCGACCTGCCATCATTATGTAGAATCGCCTAAGGTCCAAACTCCTGCTCGATAACTCATGCCCCGTGCAAATTCCCATGCAAACACAGTCAATGCAAAACACATTTCCTGCTGTCAACAACATCGCTGGCGAGAATCAATCAACCGTTCATCCATTTACACTCTTTGCATACCCTTATGTCAAAGAAAAAAGCGCTCCGAGACTCTGCAGCTCTTCTGAAGCGATTGTTTCATCGTTCTGAAGAATCCATCAAGCCGCGTTTGATTGATAAGTCTGTCTGCGCGCACAGCAGTACAGCTACAGCAAATGGGGTGGCAAAGCGCGAGCTGACATAATGCAAGTCTGCGCAAGTTTGGGAGACAGACTGAGCGCGTCCGTGGGGGGTAAAAGTTTCATGCGACATGCTACAAGACACACACAGTACTCATGATGGCACGCGCAAGCTGCAGCCCTGTCCAACGCACCACAAAGAGAGAGAGAGAGAGAGTTGAGCGTGGTAAAACGCGTTTTTGGATTTTGCATGGTACCATTTCTGGGATAAACTTTTGATACATTCAGCGTGTCGAATACATAAAGCATGTTTAATCAGGCCCACGGCTAATTGCGAAAATAACTCAGGGGGGGCGTACCCACGTTGGGCCTTATCACATCCGGTGAATTTCAACGCTTTATTTTGATTCCTACCAGCAAGAGACGTCCTAATGACAAAGGTCTTTAAAAACAGGGCGATCTTAAGGCCACAGTAATGAATCTCACACTAGGGGCGAGCCATGCGCGCGACGTAACGCCCCCTATGCCGAAATCCGCCGCCCCCTGTGTAAAACGCATTATTCTTCGGGGGGTACAGCGCAGCGACGCAAGCCATTCGCCCGTGGCACCCGAGGGAGAAATACGGGGCTCCCTCTTAAATCTGAGTCCCTAGGAGGGCCACCCAGCACCTGCTTTCCCAGGGCAGTACTCATCAGAAAAGCATTTAGCGCGCTCGCTATCTCCAGGCCATAATTAGGGTGGGTAATTATTTACAGGCAGCACTGGGCAGAACTGGCCTAGCATAAACAAACAGGCGGCTCAGAGTCGCACGACAAACATCGTTAGCTCTTCGCTCATTTTCGCCCGAACGGCGAAAACACTAGCAGCATGTAGACTCACTCCCGGGGGAAAAAACACCCGAAAACTTCTAGTCTCAAAAGCAATTCCCAAATAGCTATCGCATTTAAGACACTCAAGTAGGCCTATTGCAACATCTGTAATGTAGCGCGCACGCACACACGCGTGCGTAGATACACGCCCAGACTCACACTCTCATGAATATGATAACGTGTGAAATGACAGATTTATTTGTGTGTGGCTCCGGGGTTTTATCTCTAGCACAGTTCATCAACTCCACAGCACGAGGACTGCTAACCAACGCAGTGCCTGCACATGCTAATTACTGGACCATGGTTAGCTTGAAACCTAAATATGTGCCCTGCCTTTTGCTTTTATGAGTTTTTTGTCTGTGGAGAAAAGATTAAAGGTTTAAAAGTTGAAATCATGGAGACTTTGAGTTTTTGTAGCCCGGGGTGCATGTTGTAATGCTAATGAGGTAATCGCACTGTCACAAATCTGTATTCGCTCTTTTTGTAAACACTATTTATCGTTATCCATTTTTGATTAAAATAAACTACATCATCATAAAGCTGAATATTTCTTAATTTTTTTTATAAAAATGGCCTCCATTAAACATCCAGTGAACCAACAACGAGCATTTTCATCTGACAGAAAGGATTACTGTATGCGGGAATAAACAAATTGTTGGTTAATCAGCCCATAACGCACAGACACAAAATCATTTTTAGGACTTGTAATGGTTATCAATTACAATGTGTACAGAGTGTGTTGTGTAAATATTGAGTGTCATGTTTGACTGTAACTAATCGGATACAATACATTGATTTCATTGATTGTTTTAGGAGGCCGGGTTCTTTCGAAATCGTTGGCTAAGTCTGTTTGAAAGCGTAAGCTGTTACTGTCGTGGGTATTTAATTTCACAGGCAGTAAGATGGAGAGAAACGAGGCTGCGAGTGCTCCAGATGGCTCCAGAGCTCCGCAGAGAACTAGGCCGCGTTGTTTAATTTTTTCCCTAAGTTTTAATTAGCCGCGAGAACAAAAAAATGGGGAAAATACTCAAAACTTGTGAGTTTTCATGTCAAATGCTTTGAATGGCTGTTGACAAGTAGGCCTGTACGTTAGATGTGCTCTCTAGTTGAAGGTAGGCTTTGTTACTAAATGAATACTTAAAGCTTACAGAGCTAAATATATCCCGATACACTCTTTTATGCATTTTTACACTTTAATTGTTATTTGGTAAAATTTTACAATAAGATTGTATTTGTTAACATAAGTAATGCAAGCTAACATTTACAATGTAAATTTGTTATAAAAAGGGACGAACTCAGCATTTTATGTTAAAACAACATAGGTTGAATTACAACCCAATGGGCTAAGTTGTTTTAAGCCATTATTGGGTAAAATATGTACATTTTCTGGATTAATTTAACCCAACAGCTGGGCTCGTCTCTTTTTTGACCCAATGCTGGGTTAAAAAATAACCCAGCATTTTTTAGATTGTGAACAATCCTTAAACAGCATTTATTCATCTTAGTTTATGTTAATATCAGCATTTACTAATGTTTTTATAATAAAAAGTTTGTAAAGGAAATGCACACTGAACTAACATGAACAAATGTATTGGCATTAAAGGTGCTGTGTGTAAATTTTAGGTGCATCTAGTGGTGAGATTGTGAATTGCAACAGCTCACCCCTTTATTTCAAAACACATATGGTAGTCGCCACCAGTGTAAGGGAAAGTTACTTTTAAAAGTAATGCATTAAAATATCAAGTTACTCCCCCAAAAAAAGTAATTAATTGCATTACTTAGTTACTTTTCATGGAAAGTAATGCTTACATTACTTTTAAGTTATTTTTGTGTTTTTTCTTACTTTGCTGAGGCTTGATCTCTTTTTTATGATCGCAAAAATATCAAGCTCTGGCCTGCCATCTCTGTTTCTGACTCAAACTGTTCCCGCTTAGGCGCACAGAGTGCGTTATTCTACGTTAATATGTTCAGTTTAATTAAGTACATTATTTAATTTTTAAACTAAATAAATTAAACTGAAAAGTAACTCACATTACTTTTTTTTAAAAAGTAGGGAAAATTCTTGTCCGAAACCGAAAACCAAAAAGAGAAAAACCAAGGCCGAAAACCGAAACAATGAAAGAAATTATTATGCCAATTATTAGTACCATTGCATTTATGGCTATCACGGTGTACTTACTTTACTAGGGGTGTGTGACGGATCACAAAACTCACGGTTCGGATCACATTACAGTTTTTGAGGCATGGGTCGGATCCTCAAAAAGGGGGTGGGAAAAATCTAATAACAAATAAAGAAATTGCAAACATTTATAAAAAGGACAAAGTTGTAAATGAATAAGGTCTGGAATTATCATTAGGTACAGAATTAAATTGAATTAAATGAATTATAACACTGTCTTTATTGTATAAATTAAATGTAAGTATTATTCTTAGAGCCACAGAAGTGATTTTCTCTTTGTCTTTGGTTGTTTGATTAACATTAATGACACAGACTTTAGTATGTTAATTGAGGCTACTGTCTCTTTAAGACCAAATAAGCACAGACTCCTGGTTTCTGGCTGTAATCTATACATACACTTAACACATAAACAAATGTTTTTATTAGAAAAAGAGTACTGTGGAGATCATTTTGTTTGTCTGTGCCCTGTCAATAACAGAAAGATTTTATGTTTGCTTTTTTTGAAACACGTCTCTCGTATGCACTACTGAGTGCCCTTAAACGCGCACGCACACAGAGACAGAGGGTGAATCCCAAAGCGTGCAGCATAAACAGTTGCTCCACATAAAACGTTATGTTGTTTTCATTGCGTTATTCGCCAAATGTATGTTAATGGACAATATGAGACACATTAGCGCAACTCTCTCTAAAGTTTACACATCAAGAGTTCTGATCGATCACGTCTGACACATTCAATTGCATTTGCCTCTGTGCCTACAGAAAGCTGCTCACTTTAGGGCCTTTTTGCGGTTAAACACGTTTCTTTTTGCATCCTCACAACATTTCGCCGTATTGTTTCAGTGATAAAAGTCTTTTGGCTGAAAACATTTTCGGTGGCCGAATATTAATGTGTACATTTATAAAGTAATGCGTTACTTTACTCGTTACTTCAGAGAAGTACTATTATAATAAAAAGAAATTAAAAGCCACAACACGTCTTGCTTGCGAAATCTAAAATGCTTCCATTCCTCCGTTCAACGTTTGCGGAAATAAATATGAAAAAAAAATCGATTCTGCTCTTTGAGAATCGATTTTTAATCGACCACGTTTTAAAAAACGATTAATCGAAAAATCAATTTTTTTGCCCAGCCCTAGTAATGCGCATTACTTGTAATGCGTTATGCCCCAACACTAGTCGCCACAGGACAAACAAGTCATTGTCTGAGACAATGTAGGGACGAAACGCGCTCTGTAGAGAGGTTTTGTCTATTTAGGGCTACTATAGAACCATGACAGTGACTTCCATGTAAGGGGACCCGCATTGTATGTAGCTAAAAATTGCTTATTTTAAGTTAATAAAAACAATACAGTTCATTATGTAAGGTCTTTATGCACCACTGAAAATATAGTTGTATATTATACTGGATTTCTGTCAAGAGATCCTTCTAAAAGTTACATAATGCACCTTTAAGTAACATTAACAAATATCAATGCTAAAAAACTATATTGTCCACTGTTAGTGGATGCCTTTACTAATGTTAAACAATTCAACATTACTGTAACGTGTTAGCCATTATTTCATATGTATTAATCTGTCAGTTGAGAAGTGTGTTTGTGGTTGCACACTTCAGATCGTAACGGATGATACATGCTGACCCCCCCCCCCCACACGCATGCACTTTAATGCACTAATCAAAGCAAACTTATTTAGTCTTTTGTAAAGCATTTAAGGCCCTAATCCTAAATGCTGCGCTCGTGGCTTTGTTCTCTTCTCAAACACAATTAGAAGATAATATATAAATATATACATACTGCAAATGACATGCATATAACGGCTTCATTTGAAGCCCGCTCAGGTCATTAGTAACCCAACAGGGCGCTACAGAGCCGCCGGTCCCTTTCTGCCAGTCGACCAGTGGAGATTTATTTGATATTAACTCCCTAATGGCCTAGCTCCTTTTCTGGTAAAATATTCACAAAAGTCCAACATGAACACTGCCATCGAGTTGAATGCTTATTTATTCACTAAACGAGGATCTAATGTTCAATGTTCCCTGGACGCTAAGGTAGTTCTGGGGGAGGAAGGATTCCCCCTACAGCTATATACATCATTTATTTTACACATAGCCCGGTATCACACACTGGGCATCGAGGGGAGAGCAAGAGCTTTATGAAAATCAGAACAGTGAGTGTTACGGGGGACATTAAGTGTTGGAGGGGGAGAGCTGTGAATGGAGGCACAAGAGGGGCGATCGAGAAGATCTGCGCTGGAGAAAGAGAGAGAGAGAGAATGTCTCTCGCCCGCCACCCACAAGCAGAGCGGGTTGTGTGCGACACCCCTCTGACAGGACGCGGGATTTGCTTGCTGTATCTTTTGAACTCTGAGACTCTTGCAGTCGCTTTCTCGATGGCGAATTGTCTTTATCTCACAGTTCTTCATGTACTTCACAAAGACATAACAAACACATTAAGAATAATGTCTATGTGTCTGTTTTTTAAACTTGCGCTAATGGTCATGAGACTGGGGCGAGATTGTGTTGGTAAGCCATCGCTGATTTACAGTGTTTAGTCTTGTAAGACTCAACATGTATGATGTACAGTGATGCCATAGAAGAGCGATTTTTGGTTTTAGAAAATTTTTTTTTTTGTTGAACTTTTAGGCTATGTTTACACGGCAATAATGTAGAAAAATTCACGTACATACAATAAAACTGTCAAAAAGATCTGCATTTACACGGATGCCCGATAATGACTAAAAACGCCAGTTTTTAGTCATTATCTAAAATATCTGATTAATTTATTCATGTCCATGGCATGAAATTCAGCTTTTTTCGAAATGTCTTTTCGTGTCACTCACACGAATTTCTATAAATAGTTTATTTTTCCGTTGAACGACTTTCTTTTTCGTGTCATTTTATGTTTCATTTTCTCATTGTTTTTTCCTATTTTCTTACCATTGTCGCTTGGGGTTGGGGTTAGAATCACTTTCTGTTACATTTTTAGACATCCTAACCCAAATCTCAACTCTAACCCCAACTCCAGGCGAGAATAGTTTTAAAAATAGAAAAAATGAGAAAACTATACATAAAATGACACGAAAACGAAAACTATTTATAGAAATTAGTGTGTGTGACACAACAAAGTAATTTGTGCTCAAAGCATGAAAAACAGCTAAATTTCGTACCATGGACAGGAATAAATTATTAAATTGATTATAACATGACTTTCCGTGAAATTACGTTGCAGAACCCAGTAATATGTGTGCCAGGCCAGTAGATGGAGATGTAAAAAAGCACTACGCACCTCCACAAATAAGTAGTGAAAAATACAAACAATGTAGACATCAAAAGCATCAAGCAGTTTTGTTTAAACGGACGATGAGGTTTGTTATATAATTCATTAATTATATTTAAATGACCCTGGACTATAAAGCGACAAAATTTCGTAAACTTTTTTTTGCGTTTACATGGAGACAATAAGGTGTTGTTTTTAAAAACTTGCACTTCGTAACAAGTTTACTAAAGTTTGCATTTCAGGAACGCAATAAACGAATACCCAAACCGCATAAAATGTTTTGGCACGTTTACACAACAACAGCGTTTTGGGGTCCCAAAAATGCAAACATTTGAAAACAGGTTCCAAAGTGCACGTTTTTAAAAACGCCATCTTTATCCTTTCATGTAAATGGAAAAAACCCAAAAGCAAAAATCTGTGAAAGCATGGCGTCAAGCGCAAGCGTGTTCCATGTAAAAAGTTGAAGTAACAAACCAGCCTCATCATCTATCCAGACAAAACTGCCAACTCCTTTCGCCATGGATCTTTGAAGGCACCTTTCTGCAGACTACTTCTTTACTTCCCTTAAGGCCATTGGGTAGTGTAAATGACATCGCCACCCACTAGCCTGGTATGCATTATACATATGAATTTTTGTAGTTTTCATGTTTACATGTAAATGAGGATTGTTTTGACGTTGTTGCATACTCATAAAATGTTTCGCAAGCGCAAAGAAAAATATTTACATTTTCAGCACAATCCTTGTCGTGTAACGACCCTTGTGTGAAACATAAAGGTTCTTTATGGAACCAAAGAGACAAAAATGGCTTTATCATGGTAGTATTTAGCATCTTAATTTTTAAGTGTATTGACCATGATAACACTGAAATGAATACCCTATAGTAGAGATGCGCGGATGGGCTATTATTTCATCCGCAACCGCATCACAAAACTCATCATCCGTCCGCCATCCATCCGCACCAACGTTTCTGACCAGTTTTCAAAACCGCACCCGCCCGCCATCCGCTGACTGGGCGATGCAAGACGCTGCTGATGACAGCCGCGAGACTAGAAAGCTCTAGAATATCAGCAGTGAACTCCGAGTCTCCGATCGGCGCACACGGGACAAAAATAAATAAATAAGTAATGCTGCCTAAATTAAACGCACAAATTACATAGTCTGCACTGGTGTCATCCTGATTTACCACTTTGTAAAACTTATTCCAGGCAAACCTTTTCTGACCTTCTATTTCCTTTGTTTTTAATTCTCATTTTTTGAGGCGTTTATAAGAGCTATGTCAAAATGCGTCCTCATTTCTCTGCGCTGTTAATGATAGAACGAATGGATTCTTAACATGCCGAGGCTATCCCAAACAATTAAAACCTTTATTAAATAAAAGTGTATTAGAAAAAATTTTCTTGTCACTGTTTTAGTATCATAAGTTATGTTTTGTGTTAATATTATTCTGTTTATGTTGCGTATATTTGCAACATAAGGTTGATTATTTGATATAGTGTTGAATAGTTTAATCTACATCAATGTGTCATATTTTCTAAAATAAATTAATATTTTTGATTACATATTTATTTTAATAAGTCAGAAATGTCTCCGCTGTTTTCTGCTGACAGGCGCGGTGGGGGCTACTGGGGGCGCGTGCAACAGGTGACGCAAATTATGGGTCCTCAGAAGGCTAGACCGTCTCATTTCAGTTCTCTTTGAGAACTTCTGAGGCTGCCACCCTGAAAGACAGAGTGCTCACCTTTTAAGGTTGCATGCTTAGAAGGACACAGCTAACAAGCAGTCGATCCGCCACCCGCCCGAATCTAATTAAAATATTATTTTTCGTCACGTCATCCGCCCGATCCGCGGTTTATCCGCGGAGTCCGCGGCTGTAACCGCCAACCGCGCATCTCTACCCTATAGGTATTAGCACCATGACTAGCGCGCACGCATCACTCATCTGTAATTAAATGTTTCTCATTAATACATG